>NC_087568.1:590000-680000 GCF_036250125.1 Pseudopipra pipra
GCAGAGCGATAAAGATCCCCGTCACAAAGTTCTCTCGCTGAGATGGTTTAGGTGGCGACAGTTTGGAGGGAAACAGGGAACCTTCAAAGCTCTGCCCCTGACGGTGTGGCACGGGCTGGGTGCCAGGGAGCCCAGCCCTAGTCGGGGGTTGGAGTGTGTGAAGAGCCTCTGAAAGCTGCATCGACGGCCACGCCTGCACTGGGCACATGAAAGCCTTTGCTTTAAGGGTTTTCTCTTTTGGTTGTTTTGAATCTTTTTTCTCCATTGCTCTTTTTAAACTTGTTTTTAATTTGTTATTCTCTTTGTAGGCCTCCTTTATTTTTATTCTACTTTGGTAAAGCGTCTGGATTTTATTCCCATCCCAGCCTTATTAGCATTTTGGTCTTTGATCTCTTTTTAAAAGGATTTACACCACAGTTTTATGATTCAATTTTCCAAAGTGTATTTTCACATTATCTACAGAAATGGCTGAGACAAGAAAACTTTCCAGAGAAGAGAGCTGCTCCCTGCAAGGCTGATAACAGGGGTAGGGGTTGTTGTGCCCCACATTGATGGTGCTCTCCCAAGCATCTTGCATCCCACTGCCCCTCCCCACGACACCCTGGCTGCCAGGTGTCCCCCAGCACCTCACCCCGAGGACCAGGTTTGGACGGGGCTGCCTGGCATCCTCCACCCAAGTAGCACATCCCCTTCCAGCTGCACAACCTTTAGCAGCTCCTTGCTAGGAATCACTTTCTAATGAGCACAACAAAGAGATAACAATTAATGAGCAAGCAAAGCGTTTATTTCTGAGCCCTAATTAACATTATCCCAAGCATTCTCTCAATGCTCTTTTGATGTCATAAAGCATGCTGGAACTATAAATGAGCTGTTCTCCCATTAACACTGCCATGCCCCCATCCCCTCCCTCTGTTACCCAGACATTAACCAAACCACTACATCTACAGGAAGTTAAAGGCCGCATCTTTACTCACAACAAAACAAGATAAACAACCTGCAGGTGGATTTTTCTGTGATGTCCCAGCATGGGAAAGGATGAAAATACAGATACCACAGCACTTGGAGGGGGCATGTGGTGAGGACACACTCCTGGTCTCCTGTGCAAGCACTGAGGTCACCCAGTCTCTCCAACTTGCATGCAGAAGTGGATCTCCTCTATCTGGAGTTCACTGAAACTATATTTTCAAATGCAAAAATAATTCTAGCCTTTTCCCAAGCCAATGCCTGAGTCAAAATGTCCCCACTTTTGTGGGTCTGCAGCGGTGAATCTGCACATTCCTCTTGGAATATGATATGGAGATGCACAATTTCCTGCCTTACATAACTCAGATCCGGAGCTGTTCCACACAACTTGCCTTTTCCCTGCAAAAAACAAAGCTGCAGGTACCTGCCAGGCTGTTACACAGGGATCACGTCACTGCCAAGACCGATTGTGTTCACATACAGCATCTCCCCAGTATTTATCTGTTTTATGTGGCTTATCAGGTGCCAGTGAAACCTCTGTTCCTGACGGGGTAATGCAGGCTTGAAGGCAAGAGAAACCCTCTGGCTTATAGCACATCCTTTACTAATCCACCGAGACACAGCACATCAATAACAGCGCTGGGAAGGAGCGGAGCTGCCTCACAGCTCACACACACTCAAGCTGCTGAGCTTCAGGTGCTCCCAGAGCAGGAATTGGTGGATGAAACTCCAGTCCGGGTGGGAAGAGGTACGTTCCGTATGCCATGGGGTCCGTGCTTGACAGAAGGAAGCCAATGGGGAGGGAATCAACCCACTTGGACCCCCATCTGCTTTTACAACCCAACCTCTAACTCTGCTTTTACGCGAGAGCTGCTGCTTTGACTGTTCCCCCAGTGCACCTCAGCTGGAGCCGTGCTGCAGCAGCAAAGAGCCTCTTCTTCATTATTTGCCTTAAGACTGGCATTATATCAGCATTTTAATGTGCCTCTTCCTGTGAGGGAGATGTGGGACAAGCTGTACCTGCTGCTGTGCGACCCAGCTCCAGCAGCTGGGCTGGGGTGTCAGGCAGCCATGTGGCTGGGGGACAACTCGAGACCCCTGGCCCATCCTGATACCCCCCAGCTGCTGCCCACAGCCCTCCCTTCCCATGGCAACCCCCCGGGGAGCCCTGCACGCTGCTGGCACCTCTAAAACCTTCCTGCCTGAAGCACAGAGGACTCCAGCACTCAGGCATTTAGGAAAATGTGTTAATTTTACAGGGGTTGAGCAGGGAGGAGAAAATTGGTGGCAATGCCTGTGCAAGGAGAGCAGGTGAGAGGAGCTGCCCTGTGTCCCTGGACACCTGGGAAGCAGGGGACACCCAAGAGCTCCCCGTGAAAAAATGACACCCTGCCTAAACCATTTGTCATTAGCTCCCATTTAAGAGAAGAAGAAAGCTGTGCAAACCATTAGGAAGATAATTGGTCTCTCCTCTGTATTTCAATAAAAGCAAGGGACAAAATACCATGTATGTGAAATAAGTGCTTTAGGATAACAGCACTCGTCACCTTGACAACTCGGTCAGAGGTCTCGGCGTGGCAGTGCCTGTTCAGTGAGGTGTGAGGAATAGAGGACGCCAGGGACAGGGGGAAGATACTTGTCTGACCAGCGGAGATGTGAGGACCACAACAGGCTGTTAGCTGCAGGATTTCTAAACAGGCAGCAGCTTTCACAAGGAAACGACGTTACAAAAATAACCCCTGCGGAGCCGGGGAGCAGCGCCGGAGCCGTCCTGGCTGTGCCGCGGTGCCAGCGCCGGCTGGGCTGTGACGGGATCGCGGCAGAGCCCAGGGCCGGGGCCAGCACGGCACCCAGGGGGTGACAGCAGCTGACCTGGGGGTTCAGCTCGTCCTGGGCAGTGGGCTCCCCTCCGCTCCCCCTGAGGACCGCAGCCAGTGCGTGCAGTGCCCCTCGCTCCGCGGACGGGACCGGGGGGTGCAGGGTCTGGTGAGCACCTTGCAGGGACACGGTAACACCAGGCACTCCCAAACACACCAACACGTAAAACAACATAATATTGCAAACAAAAGGTGACAAGGTAACATACTAATATGAACAGACACAAAATCAATAGGAATTTCTATTTAGGTAGGAAATCAATAGGAATTTCAAGGTAGGAAAAAAGGAAATTACTTACCTTTAATTTGAGCTCTCTTCAAGTCTGGTTCTCCATAGATGGGCGGTAGGGGCTGGTGGGGCTGGGGCAGCAGGAGTCCCCTGGAGATGATGGCAGGGACACCTCCCCAGCTGCACTGGGGCAACATGTCACCCCACTGAGGCCCCTGCCCTGCCCCACACAGGTAGAGGTGGGCCCGTGGCCCAAACCAACCCATCAGTCCTTGGCATCTCTGCTTGGAGCAGGACAGGGCTCTGCCAAGCCAGTGGGCACGGAGGGGACAGGTTCTGACAGACCCCTCAGGCACAAAGAAGGGAGCAAAGGGAGCACCCCCAGGGACCGGGGCCAGGGGCCCGAGAGGGGCAGCAGCAGCTCAGAGCTTCAGTTTCCAGTGTCCTCATCCAGCAGCAACACCATTTGCAGTGTTTGCAAAACAGGCCGTTCTTGGGAAGAAGAAGTCAGTGCAAGGTGCCTGTGATGTGGCAGCTCAGCCCTTACCCACAGGACAATCATGCAAATGGGCTCACTGGTCCGTGCAGAGCCCTCCTGAGTCCAGCACGCCTTGGCCGCGGTTCTGGCTCTGGCTGCACGGTGGCCTTAGAGAGATGAGGACCTCAGTTTGAGCCCCTTTGAATCAAAAGATGCTATGAAAGTGAGAGATTACTATTTTGTTAAAAGCAGAGCTAGCTGCACCTCAAGCTCTGCCCCTTCACTTACTTAAAATTAAAAGACTTCTAGAAGTAAGTATTAGTATTCCACTGACAATCCCCAAATCACCTCCTGATGTGGTTGAAGGTGGAAACAATTTTAAGCTGCCGTTTCCAGCTAGATTTGAATGTAGCAGCAAAGCCCAGCGTACCAGCATTTTGAATTTCATTCATTCGTGCTAAAATGGTCTGATGCATTTTAATTTACACAGAATTGGAGGGAAGCATGAGCTTTGGTAAAAAGTGGGCAAGATGGGCCTTTGCCAGGCAACCGCAGGGCCTGAAATGCAGATGTCTGTGGCTGTAGAGGGAGAGGGCAGCACACCCCAGCTCCAACTCGGTGCCTTTGGCTGCCATAAGTTTTGTTGTGGGATCCAAAGGTGCATTTCTCCTCCTCCCAGCTGGGATCAGGCTCCACGTGGCCGGGCGGGGCCTCCTTGGCAGCCCAGCCCACCACGGTGAGAGCAGACTGAGGGCAAAGTCCATCTGGCCCTGGATATTAATCCTGGGTTGTGTGACCACTTTTCTGCCATCATGGGCTCTTTGAAATGCACATTAACCCCAGGTATAACAGCACTGATTGGAATAATCAGCAAGGGGAGATATTTTCAACAGAATATGAACAAAAAAGGGAAAATAACCGTGTACGAAGGATTTTCTTGGCAGTTCTCTTGTCCCTTTTGCCAAAAGTCCATACGATGCTCTGTGCCACCATGGAGGTGTTGGAGACCTCCTGAGAGGATGGTGTCTGGCAAAGGAAAAGAAGCAATGGTCGAGTGCAGGTTTGCAGCACAGCCTGGCAGTGTCCCAGCTTGGACCTCTGTGAAGAACAGCAACAAATCAGCTCCACTTGCTGAGGACACTAAATTGAGGTGAGTGCCGAATGAGCTTGCAACAGCACAACAAAAATCCAAAGGATTTTATCATCTTTGTAGCAGAAGGGACATATGGTAAATAAAATTTAATGTTGCCAAATGGGGAGAGATGCAAAATGGCCTAAGAACCATAAAGCAAAGAGCAGCATGAATGGAGGGGAACTGGTGCAAGAGGGAGGATACTGAAGATAAGGAAAGAACTGAAATCATTACAAAAGCATTGAATGCATCCATGGATATTTACCCTGGTTGCAAAATAGCCCCAGCCCTGGCAGAGCCACCTGGTCCAGTGCCACATGGAGATTGGCTCCTGCAGGCACTGATAGCTCCTGTCCCTTTGTCTCTCTCCCTCATTTGGTTCTTGGAGCACTGTTCTCTCCTAACACCCCTCCCTGGGAACTGGAGGAGCTGATCTGAAGTGTCATCTCCTCCGTTAAGACAGCTCAGAGTTGAATGGCTCTCTCTGTGAGACAGTCCCCTGTGCCAAGGTCAGGACTTTCTCCAGATTTCATGGTTTTAGTCTGGACTTTCCATTCCTCTCTTCTGGCTCCTTAACATGACCCAGTCCTTAACTCCTTTGTGCTCCTGGGGCAGCAAGGCCACTTCTGAGCCTGAATTGTGCTGGGATTCAGAGGCAGGCACAAGGCTTATGGGCTTCTTTCACCTTTAATGAATAACACCTTTTTTTTTTCCCACCCTGAAAACTGCAGCCACCTTCACATTTCCCTGCAACACCATGCTTGTGCCTAATTAAGCTCTATTAATACTAATGAACAGACTCACCATAGCCCATCGCTTTAGTTCTTAATCTAATGCCATGTTGTGACACTTGTTCAATGATGATTTCAGACCATGAATCAAATCATTGTGGTTCAGCCCATATGCCCAGCTCCCTTCTCACGTGAGAGCGGAGAGAAATCTAGGCCAGCAAATAGCAAAACTGGTTAAGGAGCTGCTAATTAAATAGAAAGTCAGACAGGAGGCCAGGCTGTCCCAGTGCAGGGCAGCAGCTTGGGAAGGGGCAGAGGTCCTGAGTGTGGTGCTCCAGCCTGAGCAGACCCTGACTTCCAAAGCTCATGTGCAGAAGGGGAAAAGGCACAGAAAAGGAGCAAAGAGTGATCCTGTGAGGGTAGACATCACTAATGAGGAAGCCCCAACAGTCCCTTCCTTCTTCCCCCCCCCCCATCCCAGAGAGAAACCAAACCCATTTATTCTGGGAGGAGAGGCCACCCCTGCACTGAGTAGGGGCTCCTGGGCTGACTGGTTTGTGTAAGATTTGCAAATTCTGAAAAGAAACCAACTCCCCCTCAATCCTGAAGGTTCCATGAAAACAAAAACGCTTTTTATTCCTGATGTGTTCCTATTACCTGTCACTTAGTTTTGCAGGGTGATACAGAATTTAATTCTCTCTGTACCTGCATTCCCAAACTTTTTGCATTCCTCGAGTACTGGTTTACTGTTGCAATGGCCCACAAAGCACTGTGTCTGTGCTGGGTGCTGGACTGGGTCCTTCATTCTGTGCTCTCTTTGATGCTGCTGAATTATTCAGGTGGGAGACTCCACTGAATACAAAGGTTCAAATAAGAAACATTAAAGTTAGAAACTCCCAGGTTTTCAGAAGTACTGGAAGGGAAAAAAAATATTTCAGCCAGGTTGATTTATGTTTAAAATACCAAAATATACTGCTGCACTGATCGCTTTGAATTGTGCTGTCATGTTGGGTGGCAGAAAGAGATGAGATTTTTCAATATGTTAAAGTGTAAATGTTGTTAAAAACACAGTATTAGGAGATTAAGATTCTGACCCTTTACATTCCAATGATCGTAAAAATGAGCCTTGCAGCCCATTACAGAACAGCTTGCCGAGGCATCACACTGAATCACTGCACCACCAGGATGCTATAACCCTGCTCCAGCTTATTCATAGGCATCTGCTGATGTGGCATCTACATCAAACTGTGAATGCAAATGCAAGTCGGAGGGCTTGGATGTGCTTTAATAAACCCTGCCAGGTTCCCCCTCCTGATCTCAAAGCTCTGGGGGAGAAAACTGCTCGTGCAGCTGTGGGACATGGCAGACACAGTGGCCACACAGTGACACCGAGTCACAGCACCCGCCACGGCTCCTCCTCTTCTTCACTCATCCCAAATTAACCTCACTGGGCACTGGCTGCAGGGAGCAGCCCGAATCTGGACAACTCCATGGAGAAAGCCCCATCGATTACAGTTAATTAGGCCTCACTTTTTAGAAGACCACAGCATTAGTAGCTGCTCTGCTGAACGTGGGGCTGTGTCCCCCTGTGCTGTCAGCGTGGGGACTGCTGGGTCCCTTGGGCACCGAGGCCGGGAAATGATCATTTCCATCTAAATATTTATATCATCAGGCTGCCAGATGGGGAAGAGATGCTCACCCAAGACTTTCCCTAGGCTCAGGACCTGCCCGTCCCCAGTGCCACTGCTGGACTCACCTCCCACCAGGAGAGCCAGGGACAGGCAGTGCCACTGGCTGCAGGCACAGCCTCTGATCCTTCCAGCAGCAGCAATTATTTAATGTAATGAGAAGAATCCAAGCACTGGAACTTTTCAGAGAGATTAAATGTTTTATGATAGACCAAAATTGTGTAATGAAAAAGGCTGATTTTGTGTATGGGAAGATACTTAGAAATAAAACATGTACTGGTGCCTGGGAGGCTGAGGCAGATGAGGACTGGAGCCCTCTCCCAGCTCAACATTCCTCCCAGCCATCCTCCCCCAATATGACATCACTTCTCACCCATCCCACCATCCCTATCAGCAGGACACAGCCCTGGCAGAGGCACTGCAGGGACACAGGGATGGTAGGACAGCTCACCAGCCAGGCTGAACCCCCTGTGCCCTCCTTATGGACAGCCAGGGTTCAGCACGGAAACACGCAGATTCTGGCTTTTATTTGAGGCAGGTTGGAAAGAGCAGTGAAGGTTATTGAAAACATAACGAAAGCTCCTCCTTATTTCATTAAATACAAATGTGAGTGGGGTCATCAGTTTTTATAGGGGCTCGTAAAGCATCCCTCTTGTTCAAATAGGCTATCAAATCACCCAGGGCTCCTCTCCGGGAGGAGCGCAATAAACCCAGAGTTTCTTCTTTAAGAAACTCATCTCAACATCATAATAAAATAACCTTAAATAATACAGTATGGAACAGGTTTTCAATAACATAATTATAGGCTTCCATTTTTTTCCTGGCAGGTCATTTCTTGGTATCTATTTTGGATGCCACATTGCAGAGGAAGGGGGTAGGGATGGAAGCATGGGTGGATTTTGAAGCATGTCCTCAGGTCACAGCAGATCACCTTGCCTTTCCTTTGTGCAGTGCAGGCACCACAAGGCCTGGGGAAGCTGGGCAGAGCTGCAGCCTGTGGAGATGGGACAGCAGAAGTAAAGGTCAGCTCAGGTCATGCTTCCAAGCACCAGGTCCTGTGGCAAACTCTCCTCAGGGCAAGTTAGCCAGCACAGGATGGTCAAGATTTTAGCTGTCTTCTGTCTGTAGAGGATGGAGGAGGAAAATCCACTGATGGGGCAAACATGGATGGGGCAGCAGAGGTTTCTATCATTCGAAGCCTTTACAGTCACCTGGCATAAAATCCCCCATATTTTTCATTGCTTTCTTGATCATAGCACTCATTTAGAAAGGATTTTAGGTGGAGAAGATGCCTGGAATAAGATCTTTGTAAAATCAAAGGAGCTGTATTTATTACCCCAGGGTTCAGTCTAGCTCTTGAGCAGGGAGGAGAGACAGTCACAAGGAGCATTCAAGCCCTTTCATATTCCCCACTGCCTGTCCATGGCATGAACTGAGCAGGAGAGCATCCCCACAGCTGATGTCCCCTGGAGCTCCCCACAGGCTCTTAGCCAAGCACTTGAAGCCAAGTGCCATGCTGGTTTTGTTGGGTGGATGTTGTTACCTACCCAGAAACACTCCAGCCATGCAAGATTTCCTCATGGATAAGGAGGGACCATCTTCTCTCGCTGCCACCAGCCCTGTGGTGCTTCTGTTTTGGCGTGGCCAAAGGCACGTGGTGCACCTTGGAGCCACTGGGTTAATGGTCAGACTTGATGATCTTAAAGCTGTTTTCCAGCCAGAATGGTTCTGTGACTCTGTGATTGTCCCTTCATCCTCTCTTCTGGACGATGCAGAGCCTGGGGACTGCCCAGAGGGCACAGCATTCCCCTTCCTGCACCTCAGGACAGTGCAGCTCCTGCAGGAACGTGCACATTCTGCAGACAGATTGAAACCTTTAGCAGTGTATCTGTTTTCCTTTTTTTGTGCAATTGGTGGCTGACCCTCCTGTGCCATGGTGTGTCATTAGTCCCCAGGAAATGGATTGCTGGGCAGGACTGGGTGGGCTGGCCAAGGGCACTGCAAATGATGTTTATATTCCAGACCTGTCATGTAAAGGGATTTTAACCCTCTGCTTGTTTACCTAAGCTCTATCTCTCTTTTATTTGGAACAGCAGTCTGATTTTCAGTGTGTGGGTGTCCACAACATGTCACTGATTCCACTTGGGTGTCCTCGCTTCAATTTAGAGAAGGTGTATTATTTTTTGCATGCTTACATTTGAAGCTTTATTCACAAATAATAATTAGCAAATGTTTGCAAATGCTTTAAGTCTGAGCTGCTTCAGGGCAACACACACAAAAACCTCAAAGCAGGGTGCTGTAACTGCAGAACCATCTCCTGTGCACAAGTCATGTGCCGAAGCATATGCTCACACCCCATCCCACACACTCGTATAAAAAATCAATCCACGTACATCATCTGCACATGTTTGCAGATAATACAAAGTTGTGTTTAAAAAAAAAAGGAAGAAAGAAAAGCCTCAAGTGGCAGAGCAGTTAAGGAACTCCTAGGTGTTTTTAATAACATTGATCAGGCCAAATGAAAAAAGCCAGAGCAGTGGGAGACAGGAGCAGGCAGCAGATGCTGACATTCTATCACAGCAGACACATATTGACTAGCGGTCTGAACAAGTCACTCACTCATCAGCGCCCGGCCTGATTGAGTTGCCTGCAGCCAGTAAATGAGCCTTCCATCCACTGTGGGTCGAAATGAACTGCAATCTTTTCAGACCTCGTTGTTGGCCAAATGAGAGATTTAAAACCCCGGAGGACTCCAAATGAATTTACCAAGGAGCCACAGTGACTAACAAAGCTACAATACATCAGCGCGGGGGCAGTGGGTGTTACACTCACTGCTGGGTGATCAGCACTGGGTATTACACCCTGATCAGCCACTGAGCAATGCAGAGGTAACCAGATTAACCAACACGAGGTGTGTAAACCTTTCATGGGTTCTTTAAGGATTTAAAGATTTTTATGAGAAAACACTACAAGTTTCCCAGGGGAAATTTGCTGTTATTGATTTAATGTTTGCTTGCATGCTACCTGTCAATTTTCCAAGAGCTTCAGCAACAAAATTCGTATTTGATATTTGACAGATCTCTTCCTGGTTTGCATGAGCACAGCAACAGAGTGCTTTCTAAAGGAGCTCCTTTCGAATAAGAAAGAGGGAAGGGTGCCTCCTGCACACACACTTTTAACCAAGGCCTGATCTCAGCCTAAAACGAATTCAGGACTGACTACAAGCTCCAAACACTACAGGGGATGGCTAAGGATAGATCAGTCTGGCTGGATTTGTCAGGCAAATGGGAGCATTCCAGTCTTTTTTGGGGACTGGTTGATGGAACATTCCTCATCCACGAACATGTATGTGTATGTGAACACGCTGAACGTGGTCATGATGGAAGAGGGATTTCATTGACTCTTCCTCCTGACTCAGATTGGGAAGTTCAGGTTTCTCAGGTCCATTTGGGTATGCTGGAAGTGTGTTTGGTGTACTGAGACCAGGGATATGAAGGCAGCACACAACACCATTGGGCTCAACCAAAGCCATCAGAGAACCTCCAAAGAGTCAAATGTTGAGCTTATGTGAACCCAGCACAAGATTATGGAGAGTAGGAATGAAGAAAGGGGCCTCCCTCCATGTTCCCTGCAGGTACAAGGAGGGGTTTCTCGGGGTTTCTCCGGTTTGAAGAACCCAGTGTTTCTGGGAGGAAGGCAGAGCCCTCCTCTTCCAGCACCTGCCCTCTGCAGCCCAGTGCTGCTCCCCCAGGCAGTGACTGTTCCATTGCTAACATTTCCATGATAACAAATTGTTCACTAGCTGGAGAGACAAATGCAATGCTCCTTCCCTCTCACAGCTAGTTTCTCCCCCTGTTCAGATGCTGACTTGCTGCCTTCCTCACTCGAGCAGAGCTCTGTGTGCAATGATTCAGGCCAGGCTCCACTCCCTGCTCTCCCCAGGTACTCTCTCCCAATCAGTGCACCCCCAGCACCACATGGTTCTATTTGTGGCTTACTTTATTCCAGCTGAACGTAGTAAAATGGTTTGTCATCTCCATTTTTTTGCCGTAGTGTCCTGGAGGAATATGCTCCGGAATGCCTTCAGCAAGAGCCTCTAATCTGGAAGAGTCATTTCTCCCTCTGCCTCTCGCAGTACAGGAGCAATGCAGTGGCTGCTGGCTGGAAAATTAGCCCAGGGAACTCTCTCCTCTGTCTGTCTCTCACCTCATTAGACTAGTGAGAAAATGTAATTGTAAGTCTCTCAGGCTTTCCCCTCGCCGGCTGGTGGGGGATAGTGCTTCACAAGGGCTGGGGGAGGCAAAGCTGCACCCCAGCTGTTAGCACTGCACCTCAGCCCAGCTGCCACGTGGTGCCAACCACGAGCACAGTGCAGGTGGGTCCCCCTGTGCCCCACCAGGGCTGCCCCTCCTGCCCGGGTCAGCTGTCCCTGTGCCACCTCACATCCTTCAGCAGAGATCAGCCAAGGCAGGGGCAGATGGTGCTGGGCACCACAGGGCTGGGCTGAGCCCACCAGCAGGCAGAGACCACCACTTGCCCTGGGGGTCTTCACCTCTGAGCAGCGACAGTGTGGGGATGGCCACACTCTGCAGCCCTGGGGCCAGCCCTCTGCCCTGTGGGGCACAGCACGCCTGGGGGTGGGATCTACCGGGGAGAACGTGGAACGTGAGGCATTGCCCGTGGTGGTCGTGGCTGGGCAGAGCCTTCTCCACGGGCAGGGGCTGCTGGTGCCACCAAGCTCCTCCAGGCACAGCCAGCACAGGGCTCACAGGGAAGCCAGCCCTTCAAACCTCCCATCCCAGTCTGCAGCACAGTCCAGCCTCCTCTGGTTGTTCCAAGTGTGTGTGCTTTGGCTTGGCTGTCCCGCTCCAGATTGATTTCCCTGCCTGCTTTACCAGTCCTGGGTTTTCTCATTGCAAGCACCAAACTTTTGCTGGAAGATAAAGCCACAGGTCTGAATGAAATGGAAAGTCTCAGCCAGCGAGTTCCAAAATAAAGAGGGGTGTTATTCACACCAGCTCCTGACACATACATGTATTGGTGTATGTTTGGTGAGGTTAACAAAGCTTCATACACAGAGGCTGGTTTTGGTGTAGGATGGGAAATGCTGAGGCTGAGTCCAACCAGCTCAGCAATAACGTCTGCCGTGTGTTTTAAGGCAGGAAGCAACGCCTCAGCTGAAATCACTTAAACAAAAAGATTGCAGTGAGGGGCATAATGCAAGAAAGTAATAAGGTTTAAAACAGGTCAGAGCCCTTTCCCTGCTCCACTGCTCCTGAGTGAGATGCATTATTTAATGGTCTTTGGTCACCGCTGATATACTGTTGATGAAATAGATGATTTTGTTCAAAAGAGCATTAGAGAAGAAATATACAATACTGCATTACACTCCAGCACAGTTCCCTCTCTGGTAAAAGCCGATAGATTGAAGGTTTTTCCTCTTGACAGGAAAGCAAAGCAGTTGAAATGAAAAGTCTTATGAAATGGCAAATACAAATGGTAATAATGCCACCATATTCAAAATTAAATTGTTGTAATTTTAGTTTCTGAGCATGGCAAAGTAATACAATATTCAGCACAGGCTTGGAGAGCAAAACCCTTTGGCAATAATGATGGTGCCTCATGAGCTAACCAAACCATCTTTTATAAAAATGTGGAGTCTGATGGGTCTCTCCATCAGCCACAGGAATGTTGTGTTGTGGTACCCCAGACGTGGAGCGAGTGGGCTGCAGTGCTGTGCTCAGCCTAAGGAGGTCTCTCCTGAAAGGAAAAGACATTTGAACTGTCCAGATGTGTTGGATCAGAGATCCCACTGATGACAGTCTGCAGCCAGGTCTCGGTGGGATCAAGACAGAAGACCTGCCTTGCCCTTTGTGCTTGGCCTGGTTGTTTCCTGGCTGCAGGAGTTTGGTGTGGTGCTGGTGGCAAAGGGCACTGCTGGCACCCCTGGGGCAAAGGGCACTGCTGGTGAGGCCTGCAGGCAATCAGGGCTGAACAGACACACATCCTCCCTCTGCCTGCTCGTGAGTTTGCTTCACAAGGAGCCTCCCTGTTCCTGTAGCAAGTGGGTGAGTGTCTGCCTCTCCCACTCCTCCTGCCTCTCCAAGCCCTGCAAATAGCTTTGGGTATTGAATCTGCGGATTGCAACCGCTCCATGTTTGAATAGCCTGCTGACCTTTCCCAGTAATGCCTCTTTTATAACCTTCATCTTCTGCGGGGGTTCACGCCATCCCTGTACTTACAGACCAGGAATCCAATGTGTAATGATAACATGGAGCCAGGCACTCCAGCCATGCAATTATTCTCCCTGCATCCCTGTTTGCACTGTGACTTTCATCGCGGTTAAATGCTGCTATTTTCTTTTGCCAGGCCCTGGGAGAGGCTCGAGTTTGCCCTCGGTAGGTTCAAGTCTCTTCTGCCAACAGAGGGATATTTCGATGCATATAAATGGTGTGTCTGTCTGAGCTCAGTGTGGGGCTGGGACTGGCCCTCGCTGTGGGAGCTGCCAGGGTTCAGGAGGGGGACAGGAGGGGGTGGGGGGCACAGCAGCCCCTTTGGGGTCTGCAGGGCACAGGGGCCCTGGGGAGCAGCAGGCATTGCAGGGCAGCGTCTGGAAGCTTGCCTGGGAAATTCTGGAGTGACCCCATGGGCAGAGGGGGCACCTGAAACAGGACTGACCCTGTCTCGCCCTCTCTGTCGCTGTATCCCCAGAGGAAGCCTCAGTAAAATCAGTGGGGATGTGACCAGCACACACAGCTGGGCCTGCCCTGTGCCAGCAGGGTGGGGGCTGGCAGTGGAAGCCCCTTGGGCGGGTGCTCCCCACACTGAGCTCCCGGGCAGCCGTGCCAGCCATCCATTACACAGTAATGGGGGGAATGCAGCAAAAACGGCAGTGAGGGAAAGGAATACATCACTGGTAATTATCTCTAACCAGAAATCTCCTCCACTGCTCCAAGCCCCATCATTCCAGCCCTATTCTAATAAAGTGACACCTTTTTAATTATGGTAAGGACAAATCTGAAATTCCAGTAAGTAATTAGCAGGCATAATTTGCCATCTCTGACACAATGTGACTTTATCACAGGCTACCTCAGTGCAAGGCAGGAGTGCAAGGCTGCTGTATATTCTGTTTTAATTTTAGAGAAACCCAAACTGTCCATTTATTTTTATTACAATGTATTTCTCGAGTAGTTGAGTGGACAGCACTGAGAGTGCTCTGAGAGTGCAAATAAACAGCAGCAGCCTTGGAATGTTAAATTTAAGGGTTGTTTTCAAGAACAGGACACTTAATTTAACAATAAACTATGTTTTTATGTACCTCCATGATACCCACTGTTATCGAGAGCACAAGCTGGCCGGGCCCATTCCGAGGTGTGCAGGACCCACTGAGCCATTCAGCCTGGTGTATTTTCAGTGAAAAGGAAATGCCCATCAAACTGGAAAACACTTTCACATTGCAATCCAATTATTTATTTGCCCTTCCAAAGGCTGCTTCCAGTTTTATTGTCTTCCTCTGTTCTCCCCTGCTATTTGCATGTGTGCTCTAAGGGTGGTGATTGGTTCTGCTAATGGGCAGAATATTAAATCCTGCAAACCATAGCTAAGAGAGATTTTTCTCAAAGAATCACAACATTTTGCAGAGTTGATACACAGTGTGGCAAGGTTCCTGGTTTCCCTGTGACTCCTGGGGCTAATATTCTTACAGCTAATATATTTTTGAGAAATGTATACTCTGGGCTAAATCATGAATATTTTAATTTTGAGCTCTGCTGTCCAGTTGGGATTAGTCAGAAAAACTGTGGCTTTGTTTCTCCTTGATGAGAGGGCAAGTGCTCTGAACCTGAGTGTTTCTTTGTGAATAAAGGATTTAAGGTCTGATGTACCAGGACATGCAAAATAGACTCAGTTGTTGGGGTGCCCTTCTGTGAATGGCCCAGCACAAATCCCCACCTTCCTCTGAGAGCTGCAGCAGCTGAGACAGCACCAACAATTCAGGAAGACAGAAGCAAAACCAGTACCTCTGTCCCAGCAAGTGGGAATGCCAGAGGGGACAGTTGGGAGCACACCTGGGACCGACACAGCGCGAGGTGGGCAAACCTGGCCAGGCTTCACACACGACTGAGCCTTGGAATTGGGCACCTCATAGAGTCAAAGTCAAATAACTATAGAGCAGTGCAGTGAGTGTGGCAGGAAAGGAGCTCTGAGGTCAGCTGATGGTGAGCAGAAGGGTTCTGTGGTCAGGGCAGATGTGCTGTGCCACCCACTGCACACAGGCACAGCCATGGCCAGTAATGCTCTGCTGCTCCACTACTGTGAGTATCCATCAAGATCCAGCAAAAAGAGCCACCTTGGTCTGGCAACATCTGTTTGCATTAGTTGTAAATCCAGGACAAAACATCCCTCATAAATAATTAAGTCATCAGGGTACACTCACATCAAGAGTGAATTGTCCCGCAATGCGGCCCCAGAGGACAGGCTGCTCTGAGGGCAGGGGGCCCCTGGCCAGGGAGATTCCCCAGGAGCAGCAGCATTGTTGGGGGATCCCAGGGTGATCCCAGAGGCAGGCAGAGTGCCCTGGCACTGCTGTGGGCTGTGCCCACACCGGGCTCTCCCCCATCATCACAAGGATTTCAAAAGATTTAAATAGCCCTTCAAGACAGATTGGGTGTTTCTCATGGATAGTCCTTCATTCAGCTGATAAGGATTTTAGCAGTATCCCAAAAACCTCCAAATCCCAGGCTCCCTCTCAGGAGGTGGGAATGTCAGGAGCTTTGCAGAGCAGAGGAGCCTGTGCCAGTCCTACCCGTGGTCTGGGCTGGGTTTTGCCGTGGTGCTGCTGTAGGTGTGTGTTGGGTTCCTGTGCCCTGGTGCCAGGGCCACAACAGAATCTGAACTTTTATTTTGCACTGTGCAGCCCCCCGGTCCCCTCACGGTCCCCCTGTGCACATGGGGCTCCAGATTTGTCTTTTCTTGTCTGCATTAGTGAGAGGGAGATGCATTAATAAGGCGGGGAAGCAGGGGCGGTGGCAGCCCTCGCTCTGCTTGAGGAGGAGTGATTGCTGTGCGGAGGGCTGGGAGGCAGGAGGATATAACCCTAATGTCTGCACCTCAGGACACGCCATTAAAAAGGCATCTGCACTGACACAGATCTGTTGTTTATCAATACCCTGACAAGCATTTCCCCTGCAGCAGGGAACACCTCCACGCCACGGCGGATAACCGATGGAGCGCTGCTCGCCGCCTGCCCCGCAGTGCCCAGCCCGTGCCCGGCCCTGCCGGGACAGCCACATGGCACTGGCACAGCCACGTGTCCCAGCACCCACGCACGTGTGGGAACAGGTGAGCTGGCAGCAAATGTAAAGTGAACAGGGTGGGAGTGATGTAAAAAGTGCCTCTGTTTGCTCTTGACTATTTGCAGTTCAGGGCTTCTTTTAGGGAATTTTCTGGCATTTTGTGTCGAAGAGAACTTTTACATGCAAAAACTGACCTGAACCAAAAGTGAGAGGTGGTGAATGTATCAAACCAAACCCTTTCAGACTGACAAAAGCACGATTTTCTGTCTAGTTTTGTCCTTTTTCTTCGTCCGTCTCCATAATCAATTTTTTGTTTAACCCAAAGTGTTTCTTCCCAGCTTTCCAGCTTTTTCCAAAATGCAGTATCACACTCACCATCCCACCTCCTCCCATTCTCATCCCATAATTCCTACAGTGCAGAAATCCTCAGGGTGAGAATGGTGGTCACTTCACAGAGCCAGATCTGTTACCACACCCCTTCCCAGTTCAGCTCCAACCTCCATATCAGCACAGCACAAAACCACACACAATGTCTCAGCCTCGCTTTGTGGGGTTGCTCCATCCCCTCCTTTCCACTGGGACTGGGGCAGTCACACGCCTCCTGTCCAGTGCACAGATGAATCAGCACTGCCTTAGAACTTCACATTGCATGTAGCTTTAGTTAATTAAATGTAAAATCATTGGAATAAAATTATCCTTTCATTAGAAATTAACTCAGTGCTTTAGACTTCAATAATTACTTTTTTCTCCCCAAACCACATACAAAACGGTCAGTTAAACAGTATGTAAAAAAAAAAGTTTAATGACCACAGAGCAATCAAGATTACTATTATTTAAGCACAAGCAATTAACATGTGCAATGAGGTATTAGTTAATAAATTATCTTTATAAAATTAAATTGTAATTTTATCACAAATTTTACAGAGGTTATGGATTTTAATGGCTGTATTTAGCTGTGGCACTGAGCATGCCGCTTTCCTTCATTACTTCATTAACACTTTGCATTTAGACTCTTTCTTCTTATTATTTAATTTAGGAACAGGCTTAATTGATTTATTTCTCGCCTCTGTGGGAGCCACTTGGTCTCTGCCACTGCCCAAGGGCCAGGTGCCACCCCGGCTCGTTCCCCTGCTTGGCTTCCGTGCAGAGATGAGCGCTGGGACGTCGCAGGGATTCATCCTCAGGCTTGACACTCCAGACTGCCAGTCACCTGCACAAGGGAGTCCAGGGTGGAGAACAGTTCCCTCTGGGATACCCTGGCACTGCAGAAGCACCTGGTTCTGCTGGTCCAGGAGCTGCAGTCTCTGAGCACGGGGAGCCCCGTGGCCCCCGGTCGTCACCCCTGCTCTCCCCGCTCTGTTCCACACCTGTGTTTGGGGAGGCAGAAGCCACGAGGAGATATTTCACACCTTCTGCCAGCATTGGAAGGTTTTGCAGGACTCCCCCTGTGTCCCAGTATTCCTGACTCCACTTCCTGGCCAGAGCCAGTGTTCTGCTCCGGTGCTGGGAGCGGTGCTGGGAGCGGTGCTGGGAGCGGCGTCTGCGGCACACGCGGGTTATAAACTTCCTCTGCGAGTTCCCTGCAGACAGATATCCTTGAGACTCACCTCCATCTCCCGCTCAGGTCACAGGGAGATTTAGAGATGGGGAGCTGTAGTTAAGGTCCAGATCTGCTATCTGAACTTGAGTGATGGAGGACACATTCCCGGGACATGTTTATTGTCACCCGGCGGCCCCGCAATCCCGCTCGCACAGAGCCACCTCCATTCCCCGTATAATTCATGGGCTGACTCCATGGTGGAGTGACTGATAAGGCCTTCACGCCGGGCTTGCCGGCCACATGTCTCAAGGAGACTCCAGAGGAGCTTCAGCACAATATAAATGTGGCTCCGTGTCAGCCTCAAACCCCTGGAAAATTCCCCGTCTCGAGAGTGCAGCATTTTAAGTAATAAAACCATAGAGAGATTACAACAAAATGTGACAGGAATTTATAGCCCTCTGCATGAACCTTTTACCTTAAGATGGAACAAAGTTGAGAGAAAAAAATTGCGTGGTTCACTTAGGTAACCTTTCCAACCAGCTCTGCTCAGCTCCTGGCCCCGCATTCCTCTTTGCTGATTTAATAGGAAAAAAACAGCCCTGCTGAAGGCAGGGAGCTGGAGATGAGGCAGGCACCATGCTTTAACCCTCACTGCCTCCTCCCTGCCTGAGGCACCAGGATTCCAGAGCAAAAGAAGTCCCAGGTTGTGCTGAGGACTGGTTTTAGCCCCTGCTCCTCACTGCCGTAGGATGGGACACCAGGGCAGGCTGGGACATTGGGACATGCTGGCTCACAGGGAGGGCTGTCTTTATCCTTTTATTGTATTTTCCCTCAAGTGATACCAAAATTCCTACAGCATCTGTAATACCTAATGAAAAGAAGGGCTAAGCACCAGCTCTGTACATACCCTAATGACACAGGCTCTGCTTCCGAGTGCTCCGTCCCTCCGTGCTGGGAGGGTGTTTTTATTGCCTGTGAAAGGGTCATGCAGCACAGCTAAGCAGATTCCCGACTCTCCCTGATGCTGGATTTACTGCCACTTTCAGCAATAAACAGTGGAATTAATCCTGAGTTTACTAATCCAAAGAGTAAACAATATCCAGTGGAGACATTCAGGCAAGATAAATGCAAGGGAGTTAAAAGCAAGTAGGGTGAAATCATTCTGCTCTCAGCTAAGGAGTCATTGGAGGAGCGTGAAGCCTCCACATACAGTATTATCAAATTGTTAATAAACGTTTCTAAAGTCTGTAATATGGGGAAGCTTTTCTTTCCAATTCATCACAGTTGGGGGTTTTATACATGAAGCACACTCGGTGCCAGACAGTAACTTTGCACTGTGCACTGTACACTCAGGGAAGGATTGGGCAGAGCTGCTGGTTTAAGAATTAGGAAGCTGATTTCCTATTATTGTGTAAATCACGTCATGCTTAAAAATCCTCTGATAGAGCAATTGGAAATGAATTCTAAGACAGTTGCTCTTCAGACATCCCAACACTTTACAAAATATTAATACCAACTTTTCAAAATATTAATACCAAAATTTGCAAAAAAATTTTGTCCTGCCTTATCCCTGGGAAGGAGCTGTGGCCCCTCAGACACACAGCAAGGACAGAGCTGCAGTCCCCTGGAACACAGTGAGAACTTGTGTCTCCAGTGCCACAAACCCCACCTGCAGCAGCACTGCATTCCCACACAGTATCTTGGTACATATTTTACAACATCCTGGGTCACTGCTGTGCTTGCTAAATAATTAAAGGCTGAGAATGTGTTATTTACTGTCCATTTAGTGCAGTAGGCTCAGAGCTTTGCTTTGATTTTCGGTCTGGAAGGAGCAGTGACATGGCCCTGGGGAATTCTCCTGCTGCGCTAATTAGCGTGGCACGGTGCAAACCCACACCACAGGCTTTATTTGTGAGTCAGAAATAATATTTGATTGTTAATTTTATTGGTTAATAAATTTTTTAAATATTCATTTATATTTTCACAGGCAGTGTTTTACAGCTATCAGATGTGCAGAGTAATGTCCGATGATTTTAGGGACCATTTTTCTGTGTGTAAATCTGGAGAAATACAAGAAATACAAGAACACCCCAAACCAGACTGGGGGAGGCTTCAGGGTGCAGCTGGTCAGTAGTTGAGATGGACACTGGTGACTCCTGTCCCTGACATCCCTCTGAAGGACCCTGTGCTCCATTGTTGCAGGCTCTGGGCCCCCAAACTGGGAATGTTTTGCTGCCTCACCTACGTCTACACCCCATTTTCATAATCAGAGCTGTAACTGACTTCTTGAACTTGAAAAGTGGCAGAAAATAGAAAGGGTGGGGGAAAAAATCCTGATGAATGAAAACTTCTTCCTACAGAAGAGTGTTTGAATTTGTCATCCTCAGACAAGAATAAGTTGGTTCAGTAAAGAAAAGAGTACAAATTATCAACCCTTCAAAGCTTTCCCATTTAACCACTTTACTGCAATACAACTGCCCATAACATTTGCTTTTAGAGCCCATGATGCTGAGTGTAGTTATTACATTGCATACATAAAAGATGTTTACAATTTTTTATATATATGTAAAATGTTGATCCCCTGGGCCACATCGATTTGTGCCGGCTTCACGGCTGGGTTGGTGCAGGAATTTCCCTAAGAGATGTGATTAGGCTGCAGGGAACTTTCATTCTTTTTTCCTTTTTTTAATCTCCTGCTTACCTATTTAACAGGCCTGTCTCAGACTCCATTTATGTCAAAATTTCGGGGCAGCACTGGGGTGTTCTGAGCTCAGGAACACATGGCATACACAGGCTCTGATGCTTCATTTTCACGACACACCCTGGCTGTAGATGGAGCTGGGTTGATTTGTTAGTTCTTGGTAGTTTCAATAGTTGAAAACAGAATTGGGACAAAGGCAGTGATTAGCACCCTGGGGGTGGGGTGGGCAGCAGGGCTCTGCAGTGCAGGGGAAGGCAGTGCCAGGAGGGCACACTGGAGCTGCTCTCTGGGATTGTCTCAACTTAAAATTATCACAACTCAAAGGTTGCTCTGGGAACTACCTCAGCTTCTCCCTTTGCCTTGGCCAGGAACACAACATCACCTCCAGCTGATGGCCCTTCCCAGTGGGTCCCACCAGAATCAGCTCTGCCAGCAGGAGCTGGAAGGGGCCTTGTCCCTGTGCCTGTCCCTTGGGAAGGGCCAAGCCTGCAGGGAGCTGTGTGAGAAGTTCCCTTTTCATAAAGACATAAGCGACTGAAAGGACAAATAATTTCCCAGTGATTTGTTTTCTAACAAGCAGTGGGTTGCAATTAAGAGAGTATTTATTCTAAAGAAATGAACTGTTCTCCAACAGAGAAGTAAAAAGTGGTTTATGGTTTCAATCTGCAAACTTTGACAAGCTAATCTGTAGAGTGAAATAATAACACAGGGGAACGTTAGAGATTTCTTATGAACACATGGAAAAATGAGCAAACTCCAAAGCAGTGGAAAGCACCAAAGTTTAAATGGTGGCTCTGCAGAGGGGACCTGGGTCAGTCAGTGTGGTGGAAGGGGAAGGTCACTGTGGGATGGTCACTGCTCCCAGCCCAGAGACCCTCAGCTCTGTCCCAGGCGTGGAATCCCTCTGGGACTGCAGTTGTGTGGATATGGGAGAGGACAAATGGACAGTTCATTCCATGTCCACTGTGTCTCATCCCAGAGCTGATTTGAGAGGAAATAAAAGGCCACATATTGAGATGTTCACTGCATTTAAGGAAAAACATGAATATGGCAGCAACGTTTGCACTGTTTTCCCTTCCTGGAAGAAAAGCGGAGAGGTTTTATCTGTATATTATACATTTTTAAAAGACTCTAAGTGTTATCCAGGATATTAGACACTATTCAGCTTCACACAGGTATCTGGCAAAATGGTTTAAACATTTATTAAATATAGAATGATAAAATACCTTGAAGATCACATCCAATCAACACAGTTTCTGCTGTGGAAAATCATGTCTCATTAATCTGTTAGAATACTTTGAACCTACCAATATATAAATGGATAAAAGAGAATATCTTGACATATTTTTAGACTTTCAAAAGGCTTTTAATGAGGTCTTCCCACAGGATTTCTTAGGAAACAAGATAAAAATGGGGGTAAGAGATACAGTAACATTATGAATCAATAAGATGGACTAAGAGGAAGGAAACAAAAGTGGGAGATAGTCTTTTATTAATCAATGTAAAGGTCCCTAACAGTATGCTACATGATTACACACTCAATCTAATGGCATTAATATATTAATTACTAACCTGGAAAAGGAAACAGTGGTATAGATTAGTTAAATTCAGAAAAGATGAAAGAAATTCAGAGAAATTTGGCCAAAGCAGAAGGATGAGTGACACGATAGCTAGTGAAGGCTGATGTTGATGAATATGAGTGCTCTAAAACCCAGAATTTCCCCAGCATATAACTGACCAATCTGGAAAGCTGGTCATTGAGCAGACCTTGAACAACGTGTGTCCAAAGCCAAATGGCAAATGAGATGTCAGGGGCTTGGGGGATGGGAATGGGAAGAGAAAATATTAAAATAGGTGGTGGGGCTCCTGTGGGTACGGTGGATGCCTGTTGTGCTGGTGTGCAGCGTGTCTCAAAAAGGCACTGTGAGGGTGGACTGAGCCCAGAGCAGAGGGTGGGCGACCCAGGGGCTTGGGAGCTTGATCTGAAGAGTGTGAAATGATGGTGGGTATGATCAGGACAGGCAAAACCAGGACCTGCCCTCACTGCCCTCCCCAGCACGAGAACAGGAGACACTGATGGGACTTCAAAGATGGAAATTCAAAATATAAGGATTGAGGTTTTCCCCTGAGGTGGAGGGGTGTTCCTCACAGAGGGACCACGGGAGACCTCAGCTAAATATTGATGGCCGAGAGAAAGCCATGGGAAGAGAACCCCTGTACACCTGGCACTCAGAAATCCGTTCCCTGTTACGTGAAGGGATTGCTTTGGGTAAGGGGAGGCTGTGGCAGTGATGCTTGAACACTGGGGCTCCAGGTGTGCAAACGCAATCCCTGACTGTACTGCCCTGGTTTTACACTGCCCAACGTGGGCAATTTATCCACAGGTTTTAGGATTTATAAAGCTTAGTGCTGTGTGTTCAGTTTTCTAGATAGTTTCCCTTATTGCCTTTCTGGAAATCCATTCCAATTAGGCACCAATATTCAGGCTTCCAATGCAGGCAGTGGGATGCAATGTGGAGAGGTGACACAGAGTGGTCCCCGCAGGTGCAGTCTTATCAGCATGGCTCACCTCCACAGGCAGTTTGTAATAATCATACTTCTCATGAAGCTCCAGTTCCACTGCCTCCAAATTAGATCTCAGCACTTTAAAAAAAAAGAAAAAGAAAAAAGGAGGAAAATCAATGCAAACCCCTTTCCTCCTGCACTGCCCTCTCCTCCTGCTGGGCTGGCTCGGGTGCCCTGGGGCAGGTCTGGCCGTGGGGTGGGGGTGCAGGGGGGCCCCAGGACTGGCAGCCTGGCAGAGGCAGCAGCCCCAGCCCAGGGGTCTGCCCGGTCCCACCCGCGCTGCAGAGCCCGGGCAGCTTAATTGTCTTGTTAAATATAAATGGGCTGGTGATTTCTTAAAACTGGAAGAGTGTGGAAAGCCATTAGGAAGAGAATAATACCAGTGGTATTTAAAAATTAAAATTGGCTGTAGCCAATCCCAGCAGCAGCAGCTTTGTCCTTAGGAGCCTGACTTTGACAGTCGCTCACGGATGCTGTAAACACAGGGCTGTGCTCGCAGCCAGGCAATAAAGTGACTGGTGCATTTCTTTTGCTTTATACACCACTGTATTGATTTTGTAGTTTATTTTTTCTTGGAGGAGAAACTAAAGTATTGCGATTTCATTTAGGTACTGCATTATAATTTCCCTGATGATTTTGTCAAATGTTCCTAGAGGAGAACACCTTCTCCTGGCAAGCAGGATTCAAAGACACCAAGCCGACTAATCCATACCTAATTGGATGAAATCGTTATGCACTTTCCCTCCTTTTGGAGTTTTTTTCAGAGTTCCTGGTTCCTTAGGGATCCTAAAAGCCACTGAAGAGGTTATTATAGTATGTCCTCAGGGATGTTTAATACCCTAGCCCTGTTCAGACATGCAAATAATCTAATTCAAAAGCCTCCTAATTAGCAAGCCAGCTACAGTTCTGGATAAGGGGAGAGAGAGGGAGAGAGAGAGAGAGATCTAAAAGGACGGTGCTTTTTCCTTTTATAGGCTGCTATTGTGCAAAAGGCAGCATAACGGATAAGGAGTAATTGTTCTGATTTTAATTGCAATCCACTATTTATAGTTTTGTTCTGTCATCTGAATAATGAGGGGATTTTGTTCCTGCAGCTCACGCTAAACACGATGCAACTGGGTCTGCACAGGATGCAGCGTGTGCCTGGCGTCTCCTCTTGGAAGCACAATCTTGCCTAGCAGAGATGGTCCAAGTAAAGGATGTTAAGCTCGTTAATGAATTAGCCATTTAATTGACATAATTAGGGATAATTATTTTCTTTTAATCTATTGCCAATTTTAGGACAATTAAACTAAACAATGGCGAAGGAGATCACGGAGGGTCCTGTGCAATCCAGTGAATGCTCTTGCCCTAAATGAAATGTCTTTAACTCTTATGGATGTGCAGGACAGAGCTGAGGGTGGCTTCTGGCTCTCCTGCCCAGTCCTGATGAGGAGATAGAAGAGCTGCAGTCCTCACCTCTGGCAATGGGGTCCCTGGTCACTGCAAACAGCTTCTCCTCCAGGATTCACAGCAGTGGGATGGTCCCCACTGAAGCCAGCACGTCTTATTCCTGCTGCTGTGAGCTCTGCATCCAGGCTGGGGCTGCACTGCACTGTGCTGCCAAGTCCAGACAAAGATTAAATTTATAAAGACCAGCTCAGTCAGCTGGTGCAAAAGCACAGAGATACCTGGATTCATGAGGAACAAAATGCAGAGAAAACTGAATGCAGAGCTGAGGCCAAGCCTGTGTGTGCAGAGCAGGAGCATTACAAGGGCTGCCAGGCCCCGGGGGGCTCCTGAGCAGCTGCAGTGCTGCCCTGGGAGGGGGCAGGAGCAGGACCCCCATCCCTGTCCTGCTGCTGCTGCTACAGGAGAACAAGGGGCTTCAGGTGCAAGTTGTGCCTGGGGGAGCAGGAGAGGGAGGTCTTGTATGAAGAGGGTGCTGAGCCCAGAGCAGCACGAGGTTGGCCCTGGTTTTACACTGCCCAGTGCCACCACTGGGTGCCCAAACTGGTGCCCAGTGCCCTGTGCAGTGTGGGCAGCCACTGTGCTCATCCTGGCCAGCCTGGCTGTGCTGCTGGGTTGTGGCCAGCAGGCTCTGCACAGGGCTCTGCAGGGCCGGGGAATTTCTGCTGCCACACCAAAATATTTGTAGTATGTGGCAACAATTATTTCTGTCCTGTCGTTTGTTTGTTTTCCTAATAGAAAAAACAATAAAAACCGAAACCAAACTAAGTGATTCCCCACTCCCCCCTCCTCCCTCCAGGAAAACCCAACTTACTGTAAATAGTAATATTCGAGTAACTCATGGCCAAATATTTGCAGGTTTTTAACAGCAGACTGCAGTAGGTAACTGACGTAGGTCTGACAACAGAATGTGTCTGTAAGGTGCCTGAAGTTCAGTAGTTTCCATTTTCCTCTAGTGCTTCCTTGTGAGCATTCTAAGTGGGGAAAAAAAATAAGGAAAAAATGTCTGATGAACCTCAAGTATCAGAGCTGGCTGAAGCCTTCCTCTACCTGCAGTGCTCAGGTGCAGCAAAGGACAAAGCAGACCCCGTGTGCCCCCGTGGGATGGGCTGTGCAGGGAAGGCACAGGGGATGGACCGACTGGCCTGGCTCCAGCACCACCAGGGAACATCACTGGTTGTCTGCTGCTGAGTCTCACATCCCATGTGTTGAATGCTGAACTGTGGCTCCCCACACACCACAGGGCTAGTCCTGGCCCTCAACTTCCAGTTCTCCCAAGACCCTTCCACCAGTAGCTCCCAACACGTGATGCTGGGGGTGGGCAGCCATGGCACCCACCTTCCCACCTCCCTTTCTGGCTCACACCCCATGGCCCCCAAACTCCATTGGCCTGTTTGCAGGCAGTGGCACTGAGGGGCAGCATTTTTGGCTGAGTGCAGGGTCTGCCAAGCCCATCTCCCCAAGTGATGCTCACTCTGCTGCACGTGGCATGGCTCGTCACTTCATTATCCTATTAGAGACCCACACAGCACCTGCTCAATTGGAGCCTTGTGTGCTAGCAATTAATATGTTATGCCCTGATTAATTAGCAGGGTTAATTATGATTGCTGTTGCTTAAACCTATGTAGAGAGAGACGGCATCATGTTGCTGTGACTTGCAGCGCCGAGGATGCCCCCCTGGGAATTGGGACCAGCAGGGTGAGCAGCAGCTGTCCTGGTGGGATGCACTCACTGCCTCCTGCCCCACTGTGAGCTGGGCAGTCCAGTCCCTGCCGACCTCATTAGCAAGTCCTTCGAGGGTGGCACCTCCCAGCCCCTCAGAGATAGACCAAACCCCAACTCTGATCCTGCAGGCACTGAAGGAACCGTGGCCTCCTGTGCATTTGTTCACATTTTATCCAGTGTAACTTCAAAGTGAGATATTTACAAATACCAGAGCAACCACCAGACTGGTACCAACCCCTGCCTTGACAGGTACTCTGGGTTTTTCCTAGTGCTCAGGAATTTCTGGCAGGTTTTCCCAGGTGGGCACTGGTGCCCACAGCCACGAGCTGCTCCAGCTCAGAGTGGAGAGCACTGGGTGAGAACGGCACAGCCACGGGTCCAGAGGCTCCTTGGGAGAGATTCCACAGTCACAAAAGCTGGCTAAAAACCACAGGGCAGGCTCAAATCTTGCACACAGCTGAGCACCTCCCATTTCCCATTAAGGTTTTGATTTGTCTGTGCATGAAATAGTGAGACTTGGGGTCTTTTTGGCAGTTGTGAGTGAGAGATGACCACCCTTCTCATTGACTTATCCCTTTGAAGCTATCATCACTCATTTCTCTTGGGAAGAGAATGTGAGGCACTGGTAAATAATATAGGGTTGTGTATTTCTTTATCTCCCATAGTGTGTTGTCTCCTACATGCTGTTCTGTTCTAACAACATCCATCAAGACAAATGCATACCTGAGAACAGCCTCCCTCAAACCTCAGAAATCTGTTTCTGAGGTCACCAACTATACAGAAAAGACATAGAAGAAACAAGAAGAAAATTGCACAAACAATTAAACATTTTTTTTCCAGAGACAGAGAGGACTCCCCTTGTCTGCACAAGGCAAGCACCAAAATAAGAATGCCACATCTCAAACACAAGGCAATCTATTATTCTCAGAGCAGTAACATGATACATTATCAGCCACCTTATCCTAGCAAAATGTATCATTACCTGCACTTTCTGCACTTTCCAGATCAATCCACTTTAAAAATGTAGTAATATAGAAGGGTATTAGGTACTAGAAAACTCATTATGAAAATGGCGCACTCAAATTCTTTAAAGGTGATATTTCATAAAATATACTATGCCTAGCTCTTGGCTCAATCATTCTTTTTAATAGCTCCATAGCAGCCAGAAAATAAAGTATTCATGAAGATTGAAGAAGATGATCCCATGAACTTCAATTTAATTGGTGCAAATTAAAACGATCCATCTTTTCACGCTGCCCGTCTATCTCCAATCATCAGTGCACGGCACGTCCAGCACCCTGATTACAATTATCTTTTAATAGGAAAACTTGTCACTTTTTGTGTGATTTACATAAGCTTGCACAAACTTACTGGTATCATTTAGGGTTGGAATGTATGATTTTTTTTTTCCATTCAAGTCCCCTGATACAGTTGGGGAAGGGGGGGCCCAGAGGTGAGGTGAGCTCCTGGCGGGGGGCTCATTTACTGCACTTAAAGCCTGGACTTGTACAAGAAGAATGCCAGAACGAGTCCTTCAATACATCTTCATCCAGCAGACCTCCCCCCAAAGAAGTACTAATGCAGCCAGATTTCATGGTGTCTTTGCAATGACCATTGCAATTACAATACAAAAACCTAGATGACATTTTGACTTTTAATTAGGAGGGAAATGATGCTGGTCCCTGCTGATGGCTCTCTCTCTCCCTCTGACTGCTCCTAGCACTCCCATCCTGAGAAGGTACCCTGCAGGGTTTAATAAGCCATCAAATCATAGTGGTGTGGGACGTATTCTCAAGAGTTCAAATAAAATTACCATAAATGTATGTTTACTGTTCCAGGCCCAGTCTCTGAGATCTGGCAGAGAGGCCTCCAGCCAGGAGCAGCACTAAGCACCCACAGTATTAATTATTGTTACTATCATTATTACTATTTTCTTTGTGATGACCACAATCCAGCAGCGAGGACGCTGTGGAGTGATTCATTGCCTGAAGCCATTTATGTATAATACATTTCAATTTTTTCCTTATCTTTGAAAGGCAACCCTCCTTATCACAGATGGCTTCCATCCCTTAAGATGTTGGGAGATTTAGCTCTGTTTTCTGAGGCTGGGTTTTCCTATGTGTGGAAATAATGAGCATTGTTTAGCTGCTGTTCATGTGTT
Organism: Pseudopipra pipra; assembly: GCF_036250125.1. Lineage (NCBI taxonomy): Eukaryota > Metazoa > Chordata > Aves > Passeriformes > Pipridae > Pseudopipra > Pseudopipra pipra. The sequence continues at coordinate 618,533 of NC_087568.1, forward strand.
CCCTGATAGCATCCACCTGAAAGGAGAGGATGGGAACCTGTGGAGCAGCCTGTGCCCTCCCCATGATCCCGCCAAACCCGCTTACACCTCCACTGAAGCACATGGAGGGACAGTTTTTAATAAGCTCTAATTTCCACCTCCCTCTCCTCCCCAGCGCCGCCAAGGCCCCCGCAGAGGTCATCAGCCTGCAAGTATTAAACTTTTTAGCACATCCACTGCAGAGCAATTTTGAGGACTCCTTTGCTGGCAGAGTTCAAATGAAACTCATGGCTGATCTCATTAAGCACTTGTCTCATTTTGGTGCATGAATATTAAACAGGAACATGTGTGAGCAGGACGCTGCAGAAGGAACATTTTTCCTCTCAGCGGCGCCTGGCGCAGCTGCCGGGCTGACACCCCAGGGGCTCAGTCCTGCCCCCCACGGCCCTGGGGCACGGGGGCAGAGCTGCTGCCCCAAGGCAGATGTTCACCGTGCCCTGAGCTGCCAGAGCAGGAGGAGGGTGGACAGCGTGAGGGCTGCAGTCCTGGGATGAAGGGGATTTGGGAGGGTGTGCTGTGGCAGAAGAGACCCTCCACACCTTCACTGCACCTGGTGCTGCTGCTGAGAGTGAGGACAGGGGCAGTTCAGTGAGAGATGGCCAAGGGGCAGTGGCAGCAGGGGCAGCCCAGCTCCCCTCCTGCCCTCACCCCAGGGCACCTCACTGCCAGGTGCCCCTCCACTACTGCCCAGGCATCTCCCCAGATCTCTCTTCATCAGTCTTTTGTCACTGCAAACACTGCTGATCACTGTGACCCAAATAAACTCCAATCCACTCGATCTATCAGGGGAACGTGCGGCGCTGACCCACCATAAATCCCGGGAGCGGTGGGAGAGGCCCCGCACCTATTCCCTGCTGGCCCGACCAGTCACCCACCTGCCGCGCCGCCCGGTAAGCAGGTAATCATGAGCTGCCACGGAAAGGTGACCCATTACTGTGATGGATTTGGTGTGAAAAACAAATGGACTGAGACCTGCGGATTGCTGTCCTTACTGCACCTTGGCCTTTTGTTCTGTCATATCAATATCCGCACGGGGCCTCATTACCCGCCGCTCCCGCGCCGTGACGGGGGCACAGGGTCAGCCCGTGTGCTGCGCTCGGCTGCCACGGCACAGCTCACCCGGGGGCACTCTGCCCGCTCCTCCAGCCGCTCCACTGCCCACTCTGTCACCACGCACTGCCCAGGAGCCCCTCGGGCCCCCTCAGCCCTGCCCAGGCACTGCCCTGGACCCTGCTCAGCGATATCCTTTAGTGCTCTTCCCTCTCCTCGTGAGGGTCAGCCCTCCCAGTGGTGAATGGGCTCAGTCTCACCAGCGCCTGCCAAGCAGCTGCTGGGACTGAACCGTGCCCCGAACGTGGCACAGCCCAACCACCCTGGCCATGCTCACTGTGGCAGCCAGGAGTGAGGTGTGGGGATGTCTGCCTCACCACAGGGAGGAGGAGGAGGAGGAGGAGGGAGAGCCAGCAGGGCTGACCTTGAGGCTGCCTGAGACTGACCCTGAGGCAGTGAGATTCTCCATTCTGTTCACAGGCGCTGTCATCTCTCACCTTGCAGCGAGCGCTCTCCTTGCCCATTTATCATCACAAATGTTTCTATTTAGGCTTATTTGTTTGTACAGTTAAGCCCTGTTACATTTACACCAAGAAGAAGGACAAATTGTGATTTTATCCAATGTTAGATCATATCACTCCTTGCTACAACTTTCACAGCATTAATAAGGATAAAGGGAGACTTTGGAGAAATCCAATAATACAGCACATGTGATAACAGCCCGGCCAAGTGCTCTGGGGAGGGAGTGAATTCCACAGTGGAACTGCAGCTGTGGCTGCTTTTTTGTGCTCATCTCGCCTTTTTCATCCAGAAAAAGATTTCTGCACTGGCTAAATGTGGCAAACACAATTCCAGCGATGAGGCTCTGCTCATTAAGGAGCATTAGTCTGCCCACTGGAACCCTTCATTCCCTGAACAATATCTTGCTGTTACACAAAGCACCAGATGCCTGCAGTTCCCAACTCTTCCCACCAGCACTCACCAGGTACAGAAATGGGCTTTTTTTTCAAAGACAAAAGTGGTGGCAGAAACATGGCAGAACAATGGCAAGTCTGGGAAAGCAGAGCACATGGAGAGCAGAAGTCAGAAACTGGAAGTACCAGGATGCACTGGAGTCCCCAGAAAGAGGCCACTGCCTGGAGCCCCAGACATCCCCAGGCATCCCCAGGAATGCCCTGCACCCACGGCTGCCAGGAAAAGCTCTGCAGCTGTGGGTGCCTTGAGCCACTGTCACCTTGGTCCCGACATGGAAAGGACCAGAAAGCACTTGTGCAGATGTGTCAGCTTGTTCTTGGGGGGAACAGCTTCACTAGCATCTCCCTGCTCCTCACTGTCCATCTGAAGCTGCTCCTGGCCCAGGAGAGCTCGTTGCCCTCCCACACCAGTGTGAGGAGCAGCACGTGTCAGACACCAGCACCCACATCAGCCCAAACTCCTATAGGTGCTCCACCTAATGGAAAAGTCTACGTGGGGATTGGCACATTTTCCCAGTGGGAACCCCCAGTAGGTGCAAACCTGTAAGAAAAACGCCTTCCCAGATTTTGTGCTGGTGGAAGTGTTTGCTCAGGCTGGTGTCAGTCAGGGGGGCTGCCAGGGCCATGCCACAGGCTTCCCCCTGCTCCCCTCAGCAAAGTACCTGGCAGCAGTCCCAGCCACCTGGGATGCCCTCTTTGGGGGTGGCCACCCTGGGGTCCCTCCTGCAGACAGCCACCCTGGGGTCCCCTCTGTGGGAGGCTTTGCCAGAGCACGGTGCTGACTGCACCTGCTGGCTTTGGCCTGGGAGCTCCTGGCTCAAACCAATCATCATTTGTGTTATCCTTACATCTGAGGGCACAGACCTTCAATCATTCTTCCTAGTTAGACACAATCATCAGCCAGATTTGTCTTGTTTAGCTGAAATGCATCCACAGTAACTACACAGCCCTGCGGATCCTGCGTGGATGGTTTGCTAATCCTCCATCCTGAACACTCTCTGTCCCTGCGTGGATTTTAAAGGGCCAGTTTTGGCTCGAGGGCAGATCTCCTCCCTGCCAACTTGCTTTCTAAGAACACAGCTGATGCTTCAGAGCAGCTCCAGCCATTTCCAGGAGCAGGGGACTGTGCCAGCCCTTGACAGAGCTCGGGCCAAGCAACCTGTGCTGGCACCATTTGCACAACGCTCAATGCTCAGTGTGGATTCCCAAGGAGCACCACACGTCCTGCACGGGCACGGGAGGCTCTGCAGCACCCGGGGTGGTGGAGGCTGAGTGGGCAGCGAGTGCCATGTGATGGGGCCGTGGCACCCAGGCTGGGGACACTCCCTGTGAGGAGCCACAAGGGTGGGGCAGCACTGGCTGCTCCGGACAGCCCTTGGTGACAGCAGGTCCTGCTCACCCTGAGCACTTGCTCCTTTAATCCATCCTCATCCTGGTCTGCTCCCAATCCCGACAGCCTTGCCCAGAGCCACCCCCGTGGGGACACCCATGTGCCCATCGGGGGGGACAGTGAGTGCAGCCCCCACTCTCACAGAGCCTCTGTGGCTCCTTCTCAACACACATATATTTTCTATTTTTTTATGATCAGCTAAAGATTTCTTTTTGCATCTGCCAAGGAACTATTTTCACAAATAAGTATGTAAATCCTCTGTAAATGTATGCTAATTACTTATTTTAATTACAATGTAAATAAGTAATTACTGAATAATTTTAAAGTATTTACATGGGGTTGTGTGATTTAAAAGCTAACTTGTTGGAAGTATAAAAACTATAAATTTTACAGTAATTATGCCACAATTTATACACTGTGGCCAAATACAATTTCCGTGTGCTTCGTAAGAGATAAATAAATACGTAATTCCCCAGTAGTTACTGCAGGATAACAAAACTATCCCACAGTGATTTTTCTTCCCTTTTACATGAAAAATGCCCCTACACCAAATCCATTTCAAGTCGAGATTTTTCACAAGGATAATGAACGTTCATCTATGGGATCCTGAGGAACTTCTGAAGGAGAAGAAGAAGGGAGGATTCTGAAGGAGGTTTCTAAAGATGGTGGAAAGATAAAAAGAGGAAAAATGGCACAAGGGCCCCTGGCTCTGCCAGACATTTCTGCCAGGTCTGGGGAGTCTGTGTGCTGCCCAAGGCTGCAGGTGCAGGGCTCCAGGGACCCCCCAGCCCCCAGCTCTTGTGGCTGCTGTTTCCTGCAAACACTGATGCAGCAGCAGAGCTCGGCAGGAAATTGGCAATCAAAAGGTGAGTATATAAACAGTTAAATTATATTTCCTGTGGGGTATTTTTTTATTAATTTCATTGCAATAATACGTTAAACACCAGCACTGTGAAAATTAGTGTTAATGAACATTAAATGTGTTGGACAATTTAAATGGTGTGTATATATCACCTCTCTTATTATTGGGATTGGCCCAGTGGTAATATCCTTTTATCGATCCTCTGCCTTTCTCCTTGCCTCTGTCCCTGTGGAAGTGGCCATGAAGGACACTGTAAGCACAGCACTATCAGAGACATAATCTTTTAGCACTTTAATAACACCGCAAGCAGCCATCACCCACCAGCCCTTAATAACTGTCTCCGTCAGCTCTTTAGAATTTGCAGATTACAGAGTCCTTCTAAATCTCCCCTGAACAGGCCGGGCGTGTTAGCGGCTACCTGGCGTGCTCCTGCACCTCCCTGGCCAGGGCAGGCTCCCCTCACGCCGCCTCCTCCCGAAATAGCTCCTGGGCAGCCTATTTAGAGCCGGGAGGACGCAGAGATCTATATATAGATTTTGTGTTGGGCGTGCGGGCGCTGCCCAAGCCGTGCCTGCAGCTCGGCTCCGAGAGCCCCGGTAATGAGGTTTGCTCCGTAATGCAGATCTGGGAGAGCAGGTGTGGGCGGGAGAGCTGCTGCTGCCGCCGCCTCGTTAAGGCCAGAGACGGATTTCTGGGTGGCAGGAGCACGTGTGTGACATTCCCTGTTCCTTCGGCGCCACACGTTCACCACTGGCACGGGACTGAACCGGAGCCAAGGCACCTGAACTGGCGCCTGGGCATCACCACCCCTCCCATCCCGCGGCTCTGGCCATGATCCCAACGCTCCCTGGACAAGCTGCATGCTGCCAATGCCACTTCAGGCTCCAGTTCAAGAGACCTTTAAAATCCTGCAAGTCCTGGGTCCTGTGTCAGTTCTGCCACAGCCGTGCCCAGATGTGCCCAGAACCTGTGGGGCTCTGGAGCAGGAGTGGTGAGGCCTTGGCATAGGGTGCCCAGAAAAGCTGTGATTGCCCCAGCCTGGACGGAGCTTGGAGCAACCTGATGCAGTGGAAGGTGTCCCTGTCCACGGCAGGGGGGTGGAACAAGATCAACTCTAAGGTCCTTCCAATCCAAACCAGTCTGTGATTCTGTGGTTCAATGGTTCAGTTTAAACCCAGAGCCTTGCCCGGGGCTCTGAGGGCTCAGCCTGAGGGCTCTGTACCTGTTCAAAGGTTTTCCTTCCAGCCAGCAGGCAGTGGGTGACCCCAGATCATGTACACCCAGCACTGAGAGCAGAATTATGAATTTCCTCCGTGATGTAACACCAGAGCTTCACAAACGCGGGTTAAAGCACCCGAACGCTCTCGCTGCAGGGACGTGCTAATATTATCCCCATTGGGGAACCAAGATATTTTTATGCCTTTGCACTCATCTTACATCTGAGTTTCGCTAATAACTAGATTTATGCAGTGGCACAGCTTTAAAAGAGCAGGTTAAGGAGAAAATTGATCTGTATTCAGGAACACCGAGTACCTGGATTAAGATGCTTTTTTCCCTCCCAGAACACTCAGCATTTCCACAGCCTTGCATGTGTTGCAGGCATTGGTCCCACTCCTTTGCTTTCCTGGTGGATTATACAGCTATTCCAAAGGATTTAAAAAAATTAATGATCAAATGGCTGTGAGATCTGTGGGATGTGAGATGCCTCCATCCACCAATATCTCCCCATGGTTGGAATTAGTTTCATTGCCAAGTGCACTGGAGTATGAGCAAAGACAGAGCCTCAAAGCAGTTCCCTCTGAACTCTGGCAGATTTTTCAGAGAATTTGTGAAATGTCCTTTCTGAGAACTAGGTGAGAGACACTTTCAAGCCTTTGGTCTGGAATATGAAGGAGCACAGTAGGTGCTTTGAGTAGGTGGTTATAAAAATTGCTGACATAACAGTGTATCTCTGATCCAAGCCTGTCCACAGACATGGAATTCCTAAAATTATCTCTCTGCCTCTCAGTGAATTATCTGCTTGTTCAGGGCTCTGTAAAGGACTTAGGTGGGGGGAAGCTCCATCAAACCCTGCCCGGGAATGGCCACAGGATGGGGAATTGCAGCCCTTGCCTGGCAGCACAGGCAGCATTTTAATTGTATTTTTTCTAAATTTCTGCTTTATAAAGAATTCAATTTGGTTTATTGTTTGCGATTCATAGCCAGTGTTGCAGAGTAAATTTAATACACAGTGGTTACACTTGAAAGTGGTCTAGTTAATAAAATGCATAAAAATAAATAGAAAAATCAATGCTTTTGTTAATATTCTGTCATTTTTACACATTTTAAAATTCATAGCAGCTCGAAAAGCACAGCACAAGTATAGTGGGCTCTGGTTTGGTAAAGAGCTGAAGATGCTGAGCAGACAAAAATACTCTTCAAAAGTGAGATTAGGGAGTCGGGGCTCTGTCTTGGGCAAAAAATTGAATTTTTGATGGCATTAGCCTGGCTGTGGGTTTGCAGTTTGCATTTCTTCTGTCCACAGAGGGGAACAAATATTCTGTCAGAATAATATGGGGACAATTAAAAGTGAATAAACCAGAAAATTTTGAACTTGGCTGATGGAAATCTACCCCATGCACGGTTACGATTCCCCCTCTAGAAAAATAAGCGTGTGAACTCATGCAATTAGAGAGGTAACTGTCCTCCTGCGTCTGCAAGCACGGAGATCCACGATGAGGCAGAAGCTGGAGGAGGAAATCCCATTTTCTTTGTGACTTTTTAAACCACACAGTGTTAACAGCCACATGGAAAATCTTTCTCATTAACACCTAGGGCTCAGGGGAAATGTTGTCGACGAACGCCTTATTGCATATAACCCCAAACCCTTCAGGACCTGGAGACGCTCAGACGAACTGGAGTAATGACCTGGAAATAGTCCTCTGGGCCTGCTGCAATAATGATGTGGCTGGCTGTATTTTTTTAATATGAGGAAAGAGATTAAAGAAAATAACAGCCCTGCTTGACTCGTTCATTATTACTGAGGTGAAGTGACCACTAAGAAATGATGACAGAAACCTTGCTCACCAGTCACTGGGCCCAAATGGGGCTGTGGAGGTTTCCGACATGGCCTGCCTGAAGGCAGCATAATAAATTCAGACATTATCTGATATGGATGTATCATAATGAAAAATAAATTTGCAAAACAGTCTGATATGAGTTAATCCATAAAGTATTTTATTACTTCATTTTCTTACATTGAATCCATCATGCGTTTTTCTGGCAGCACATTTTTAATTACTTTTAATTTAAATATATGCATCCGCCGCTCAGATTGGTTTTGACACTGGTAAATTTAAAAAAAAAAAGGAAAGAAAAAAGGAGCAATTATTGTGCTTCTGCACTGTGCTCCTTCCCCACAGAGAGCATCCTGCTCAGCCAAGGCTCGACGTGGGGACTTGCCCCGGTGAGGGTCTGTCCCTGAGCCCCACCGAGACTGGCAGGGGCGATGTTGGGTGCCCACGGCTCCCTCCTCTTCCCTCCCATTTTGCTGAGGAGCTGTGGCAACACTTCATCGCCCAGACTGGCTCCCACATGGCTCCTCTGGACAGAGGGGTCACTGCCAGCTGTGCCTGGGCGTGGGGAGCTCTGGCACAGCGGCCGCGGTGCCAGGCAGGGCTCGGGGCTGTGACAGCCACGCTGGGCACATTCATTACTACTGATGCAAAAATGACCATTAAGGAATGGTGACAGAGCCCTGCTCATTTGTGGCTGGGACAAAGCGCCGCTGCCCGGGGCTGCCTAATGAAATCTGAAACCATCACATTTATTTGTCATATGGGTGTAACACATTTGCTGAGTGGTCTAATAAATGTAATAATCCAAATATTCCTCCAGTTCTTTTAGAAGAAATACATTTATTGCCTGTGAAGCCTCCTAATAACATTTCTTAGCCGGTTCCCCTCCTGCTGCATCCCCTGGGAGAGGGTGGTGGCCACCAAGAGTGAAAGCCCAAACTCTCCTCTGGAGTCAGCTAAACTGTGAGGGGCTCCCGTGGCAGCAGCAGCAGCTGGCACAAAGCTGTGGCTTTATCCTCACACATTGCTCTGAAATAAACCCTGAGATTTTCCATTTCTTCCAAATCAATTGGGATTCATATTTTGTGCCGGCATGTGTTCCCACAGCAGTGAAAGGGGAGCAGGGGTGTTGTGTGCCAGGGTGGGAGCCCCTGACAGCCCTCATGGAAGGGAAGACCCTCTCATGGCTCTGACAGTGCTCCCAGTCTCGCCAATGTCAGCACCTGCCACGAGCACCACCATCCAAGGGGTCTCTGGCACACTGTCCTGGCTGCCTGGGGGGCCACGAGTGCCAGTGGCTGCACAATGCTGCAGCAGTGCTGTGCCATGTCATAGAGTCATGGAATGGCTTGGGTTGGAAGGGATATCTAATCTAAACCTACTCTCTTTCAGTTTGAGTCACACCATGCTCTGCCATGCCATGCCATTCCACGCTGTGCCACACCATGCTGTGCTGCTCCAGCTGCTCGCCCTGCCCCTGCCCAAGGCTGTGCCAGGCTCTGGCTCCTGCCTGCACCAGCCTGCCTGTCCCCATCCCTCCCCAGGCTGATTAGCTGTGCCCCGGTGCAGGGAGCACACATCACATCTGGCCCAGGCCCCTGTAAACAATTCCACCGTGTTTTGTGCCAGCTGTTCACTCACAAAGGCACAACTGTGCTCAGGAGCTCTCGGGAGGCCCCACGAGGTCCCACCAGCCGCTGTCGGGAGCACACGGGGCTGAGGCTGTCCCTGTGTCCAGACACAGCACTGGGACACCTCAGCTGCCCAGACCCCTCAGATCAGGGCTCATGGAAACTAAAGAAAGGTTTGTTGCATATGAAACCCTGTGGGGCTTCCAAGGGAGCAAAGCAGCAGGGGAGCTTTGGGCCCGAGAGCCGCGTGGTGCCCTGTGTGGTACCGGGTCGTTCTGGCACATCAGAGGTGGTTGAGCACAAGCTGCCACCGAACACAGGGGTCTGTGAACCAGGGACAGGCCTTTGGTACCTATGGTGATGACCTATTTGCAAAATATGACCAAATTCAAACATCTCCCATAGTCCTTTCCGATAACCAGAGGATTTTCCATACCTGCAATGCCGAGGCTGAAGATGCTGGTGGAACTGGGAGGCAGACCCCTGTGTTAGCAGAGTGTGAGCCAGCATTTCACACACCACCACGCCAAACAGAACTTTGATATGCTGAGCAAATATTGAACTTTATTGGTTTAATTTAATTAAAATTTATTAACCTTTTATTAAACATAAACACTCATTAAAATTCTCATTCCTGTTTCCTACAACAGCCCAGCCATATTCTCATTTCTAAGCTCATTAAATATCACCCAAAGAGAACCTATTTCTTAAGCACTGATTGTTGATAAACTATGATATTAACCCAGACATGTCCCACAGACTTTGGAAAGGAGACAAAATGAAATCCAAACATAAGCCCTGGTGCTGTTGTTTGGAAAGGAAACTGGAAAGAGATAAAGGCCCAGGCTCAGCTCCACCGCGGTGCAGTGACACGTGCTGGGGCAGCCGAGCTCTGGGACATCATCCAGAGTGACACCAGCCTCTGCAGAGCTCGGGGACTGGGCACCTGCATGGCCAAGGCTTGTCCAGCTCATCTGATGGCACCGCTCAGCCCGGGGCCACCTGCTGCCTCCTGCCACAGACCCCAGCCCTTGCTGAGGTGATGTGGACCAGCTGTCGTCCTCGACTCTGTCAGTGTTCCCTGAAGTACTCAGCTCCTTTGGCTCATTCTCCAGGAGCATCCTCTCCCCACCAATGGTGCCCATGGTTCCCCACGGGCAGTCACACCTCGGGTCACAGCCCCTCTGCTCTCACACTGCAGCAGCTCAACGCTGCTGAGCCGTGGAGTGAAGCAGAGACACCACAGCAGGGCAAGACCAGCCCAGGAGTCCCCCAGCACCCTTCTTGGGCTGACCCCTCTTTGCTGGATTAGAGAAGGCAGAGCCATTCCTCAGCAAAGCCTGGAAGCAGCACTGGGGCTGGAGCAGGGGGCAGCAGGTCAAATGGCTGGAGCCCTCATGAATATGGAGCAGTGCCCAGCAGATAATTGATTTCAGGGAAAGGGCCAATTGTGACAGAGGTCAGTGGGACAGAGGGATCTCTCAGAAAGGGCAGCCCGGGAGAGCAGCTCTAACACCCACAGGAGGGAGGGGGGACAGGTGCCCACAGAGACCGAGTGGCACAGGGGTTTAACAAAATGGGCTCTGTCCAGTGTGTTCTGCTTGCTCAGCTCCCCCACCTCTGCTTTCACCTGGAGTGTCTCTACTTGCAAGCAGTTCCTCAGAAATGATGGGACTCAAAGAAATTCGCGCAAGATCATTGTGTTGTTTCATTCCCTTTACAAAGCCAATATTTTTGTTTCAGCATCTGGGGATGGCTTTGGAAATCTTGTCCTCTGTGCCCCTAGAGATCTGCTCTGTGATGTCATGTGCTGATCAACGCAGGTCCCAGTCACAAGGTGCCCATTGTAATGGTGCCTTTGGCCTTCCCCAGTCCTCAGCCCACTCCCTTCTTGACTATTGAAATTCCCAGTTTTCCAGTGATACAATGATCAGGCCTTAAAATTCATGCCTGTCTCCTTCAAAACACGAATGATGGGGAGGAGGTGGCACTGCTGCAGTGCCATGGTCAGCTCACCGTGGAGCCACTGATGCCACCCGGTGTGAAGCCACCTGCCAGTGCCCCCCCCGGCCCTGGCGTGGGTGTGGGACCTCCCCTGAGGATGCTGCTGGCTTGGTGCTCAGTATGACCTTGCTTAGCACAGACAAATCCATGTGCAATAGCTATAAAGAAAAGATATGTTAATTGTGCCACATAAAATCTGTGATTACTCTGGCTAATCTGTCAAAGCTGGGAAATATTGACTGTTGTGGAAGGAGACCATTTGCTGCCACATCTGTGTAGCTGAGGTGAACACTGAGTGTTCCTGGCCATGGAAAGCATCTGCAGAAGGAAGGAGGCCAGGGCTGCAGAGAGGAGTGGAGGCTGCACAGCTCCAGGGAAGGGAAAGGAGTGCAGCAGGTCCGGCAGAGAGAGGGGCAGTTTTGAGATGTGTACCCCAGAGAGCAGGATACACACCAACAAATCCACAGCACGCCTGTGAGAGTCATCTAGCAGTGTCCATAGACAGGCTTACTGGCCATGAGAAGGGCCAGAGAGGTTCAGAGAAGGCCATGGGATGCTGGCATGATGAGGGCCCCCAGTGCTCTCTCGCTCCGGAGCACAACCCGTGCCAGCAGAGTTTCTACTGCAACTACAGCCTGGGGGAGGAGGACAGGGCATGCAAGGAACACTTCACTTTTTTGCTTTCACTTTGGTCTAATCTACCATCTCTTCCTAGATCCTACAAAAGCTGCTCATAGCTGCTAGGGTCATATTTTAGGCACCTTCATCCTATCACAGCAGAATGACCCAAGCCTGTAAAGGAGTTTTTTATTGATACGGAGTGGGTATGTGTATATCACTTGTGGCATCATCCCACCTCTGTTAATAAGATTAAAAGCCACTGCTTGCATGTGCCAAGCTTACCAAATCATTACCTGTTGTATATTAAGTGTTTAATTGCATAAAATGACATCATGTTTATCTCTGCAGCATTAGCATCTAGTCCGCGGTGTCACAGCAGCAAACATGCGTGATATCATCAGTCATTACAGGGACTCAAAATCAATTGCTCTCCCTGCACCCTCTTGTACAGAGAGGAGCACAATACATTAATGAACTTGAGCAAGAACCTAAGTGACAAGATGAAACAGCATAAATAATATCACTTAAAATGTGTTATCTATAACAATGAAGTGTCTCAAATAATAGAATTATGGATTCCAAAGAGAAAAGCAAGTTATTGAAATTCACACCATGGGAGCATCAGTGTGTGCTCATCAACAAAATCACCTATAAATTAATCTGATTTAATGCTGGATGTAGGTTGTATAAGACACCAACATCACTAATCAGCTTTATTTTATAAACATGTCCCATTTTACAATTTATTTGCCTGCATAACTTGACTAAGCAAGAATTCAAGATGTGGGTCAAAAATTTTTCCCCTCGCCTTGTGATAATTTCACTTAAGTCCATGTAAACAGTTCTCTTGGCAACTTATTAGTCCCATTATTTCAGAATTTTCTTCAATGAACCATTTTTTAGCTATCAAAACATTTAGTTCCAGCTGGCTTCAATGATATGGACTTTAGACCAACTGAATTTATGAGTTTAACAAGATTACATAGTCAAATAGCCATTCCTTACCCAGTTTATATTTCTAAATAAACTGTCAAGGTACAGCCCAGAACAAAGTCTATTAGAAGAGGACATGCAGAGTCCATTGACTTTAACTGTATTGATTATGGATAATTATTTGGTCTCTACTGTCTTCTCACATTTTTACAAATTTTCTCTGGGAAGGCTTAAACTTAATGTTTACTTCTCCGAAAAAGAGGAAAAGGACAAGGGCAAAAATCCTTTCATCTCCCCTTAACCATCAGGAAATCACGCCGTGCCCCGTGGCGGTGGGGAGGTTGTGGCTATCTGGGAGTGAGAGCATTCATAGCTGGAGGTGGATTATTTGCAAAATCAAAGCCAAGCCGGATGACATTCTGTCAGGATAAACAAACCGTTCAACCACGAGACCATGAGTACTGACCAGAAAGAAAAGGAATATCTTGCACCTCCTGCATCGGGCGCTTCCAGCTCTGCCGTGCAAAGACAGACGAACCCAGCGGCCAAGGAGGCTCCTTGGCACAGCCACTGCAGTGTCGTGTCCCCTGTTCTTTTCACTGGCAGGTGACACCCCACTCCTTGTTCTCTGCCCTTGCAGGCACCCAAGCCAGACAACAAACACGTGCTGTGACACCTCAGCTGGCAGCAGAGTCTGCTTTGCTGCGTGGGCTTTGTGCTGGAGAAGCAACAGGGCATTCCCGTGCCCCCAGGAGTGAGTGCCCCCAGACAGCAGCAGGAAACCTACCCTCTGGACAAGGCTGGGCACCAGGCTGGGACTGCCTCCTGAAGAGCCTCTGTGCCAGGAGATTCTCCAGGGCCGTTCCCAGGGCCACCCAACCCCATGTTGGCCATGGACCACCACGGCCCCTGGTCCTGCCAGGCCCCCTCGCCCTCCCGCTGGGGCTGGGCAGGTGGGGACACCCTGGCAGATGGGGGCACCCTGGAAGTGGGGACACCCTGGCACCCGCTTTGAGGGACTTCTCCTCTCTGACCCCACGCTGTCAGTTCGTCACCAAGGTCACTCCCAAGGTCCCTCCCAAGGTCGCACCCCCCCAGTGCCGTGCGGGAGTGCCTGCCGGGCACAGGGGCGGGTGTGGGTGGGCATCCTGCTGTGCCTCGCGTAGGGGATCCTCACCCTCCCATCCCAGGGGCTGCCACGGGCCAGGGGCGAGGGCCGGGCACTGCAGACAGGCTGGCAGTGGGCCCAAGAGCCTCGCAGGGCATCCAGACAGGTTCGAACGAGACCTTCTTCCCCCGCCCCGGCCGGGTCTCCTCATCCTCGCGGCCGCGTCGCTCTCGCCATTGGGGGTCACTGTTCCAACAAAAGCTGCGGCTCCACCGCTTTCTCTGATTATTAAAAACAATATTTCTACTACAGCTGTTTCCTGGTTTGGCTGATATGTTAAGCTAGAATGAAAGGGTTTGTTGGGAATTTTTTTTCTCATTTACAGCAACTTCCTTAACTTCACTTTGAATTTCCTCTAAACTCTGATGAAATACAGTTCATCTGCCATCAAAACCTGAACTGAAATGATGTGAAAAAGAACCCACAAAAGGGTTTTTATGAGATCTCATTCTCCCTGCACAGGCAGCCCTGATCAGGGACTGTAGGCAAGGAAATAATTTCTTTTAAATGAGTGTCTGGTTCCCTTTATATTTTTTTCTTTCGCTTCAGATTACAAGGGAAAAAACCCAAGGTGTCAATCAGCTTTAAAACAGTTGAGCTGATCTTATTTCTTCTCTGTACTGTATTCAAGCCAAACATTCCCTGAATAGAAAAAGCATAGAAAACTCATAATAGCTAAATTGGTGCTTTTAAAGCCCAAATTTAACATGCTTCCTCAGGGACATTTTCCCAGCATAGAGGAAAACAAATATATGTGATTTAATGTCTGTTATAGAGGTTAAAATCTGCACCTATTCTTTCTTATACCCTGTCAGGAGAGGCAAGAGTGGATTTTGGGTGGGAGGGGAATAGGGCAGCAGCAGTACATGGCTGCTGGGATAGGCAGGGAGAGAGGAATTCTCTGGAAACAGAGCCCAGCACAGCCAGGTGATCCATTTCAGAAGTGACACCGTTTTTGTGAGAAACAGGGAAGATCTACAGCATTTTCCTTGTGAACTCTAGATAGTGGAAAGGAAGCTGTTCCTCTTTTCTGTGAATTTAATTTTTAACTCCAGGTGCTTGCTGGCTGGTGATACAGCTCCGGGCTCGAGGTGGATGCTCAGCTGGGAGGTGCAAGTTTGGGACTGTGGGACTGACCCTGGGATGGCCTCATGCTGCTCTGGGGAGCAGGTTTCAACGTTTTTAGTTCTGATTGTCCTTGGCATTGAAAGACTCAGCCCTGGGTTGGGGCAACCCTGCCAGTCATGCTCTCATCACGTTTGCTATTTTGGTTGCACCTGCACTAGACTCAGTGGTCACCTCATCATCCTCCCCAGGTGTCATCCCTTGTCCTGCACCTTCACCTGCCCGTGGTCAGCAATCTGGGAGAGGGGGAGCTGCTAAAGGCCCTTCAGCCAGGGGGGCTGGCTGTCTTCCTTCTGCAGCTGAGGAAGAAGGTGGAGGAAGAACAGCAGTGGCAGCATCCTGGGCAGGGGTGATGGCCATGGGTGTCTCTGCCAGGCTTGCCTGTGGTCTGGGGTGCGTTGCCTGTCGGTCACTCTCTGGTGCTGGCTGTTAGATTTCTTGAGAGAGGGCAGAAGCAGCAGAAAAAGGTATAGAAATGATTAAATCAGGGTGTCTGACTGCAGCCTCTGGGTCCTTCTCTGTAATTAGGTAATAATATGTGAGCAAGGGGAGTGCTGGTAGCTCTTTGGTTTTTAATCTGCTTGCTTTCATTTTCCATATATTAATTCTTCCTTTTTATCTCTGGTGGTATTTTTCCTTTGTCCATATCATCTGTCCCTTCATTAGCCTACAAGGCTTGTCCTCAGCTCGGTTTGGGAAACTTTCTTCTCATTTCAACTGCTAATATCTCCTCTATCCCTCCAGGCAGTCTCTCCAGTACAGTGAATTGGAGAGGTACAAGAGCTGTTGTGAATTACTCCTCGCAGTCTACTCCTGCACTCCATATTTATTACTGGACTTATTTTATCTGCAGTGATGTGCTGCCGCAGTAACCTGCATGTCCAGGCCCTGGAGGCTCCCAGGGTGGGCTCTGGGGGGGTCCCACAGGCACATGAGCCCAGTCCAGCCTTGGCCAGGAGCCTGAGCCTGGCCTGACCCTGGGAAGCTCTGCTTTGTGCCACCTTGCTGGAGGAACTGCTGTGGAGGATTGTTTGGGTTCTCTTTATTTTTAAAAATGCAGTGGAGGTTAAAATTCCTTTTTGAGGACCTTTGGCAAGGTCTGAATTATGAGAACCCTCAGCACTCCTGCTTGCAGCAGGGAGTTAATCCCTTCTTGGGTTTACCCCTGCTCACAGAGAAGCTGAATCTGGCATGAGAGACTTTAAAATTGCAGTTAGCAGTTGTGTAGGACCTGAAAGTTATAGTGAGTGGGATAAGAAGTGGTGGCTGTCTGATATTGGAACTATAGCATTTATTTGGGGCAATAAATTGTTTCCTTTCCCTCATCAGTTGTGTTACAGGATCTCTGCTGTGACCTGCCAAACAGTCTCTCCTCATTTGTGCCACTCTAGGCTGGGAAAGGAGCTGCTGGAGCAGGGAGGAGCCACGGGAGCAGAGCTCTGGGAGCAGCTGGAGTGATGTCTGGGCAAGGGGAGCAAGGCAGGAGCACCCAGCCACCCAGATGTGTGCCCTCACTGAAACTGCATTTCTTTGGATCCCAAGTGTTGAGGAATTAATGTTTCTAATTCAGTCCTCACTGAGCTGTGCCTGTGACCATTCCAGGTCCATTTCCTTGGGAATGCTGAAGGACCGTGGTGCCAGGCGGTTTGCTGGATCAGCTGAGGAGTTTTTTTGTGTTCACAAAAACATCCCCAGTCTAATTTTTAAACTGTATTCAGACCTGTGCATCTTGCCTATAAGGAGGCTATAGCTTGAGTGCTTCAAATTGTATTCCTTCCTTTCTGGCTTTGTTTTGATTCCTCTAATTTTATCGTTAATTTTATTTTAAATACTGTGAGATGATGGGGAAAAGGGCTCCTCGAGCAGCATGCAGCTTAGAACTGAAACCAAGCACAGCTCACTTATTTGTAGCAGGTCTAACCAGCTGTTCCTGGCACTGCAGCATGGATAAATGTTTAAATTCTTCACAAATACTAGTGTAAGTATTCACAGTTTAAATTAGGATCTAAATCCTTCAAAGCTGGAAGAGAAGGCAGAGCCCTCTAGTCAAATGGTTCAGTCATTGTTCAGTTAATCCCAGGAGATATCTGGCTACGAGTGTTTTCTTGGTGCATCTCAGTCTAACACGAATTTAGTCAATTAATCATCAGTTACAAAAAAAATGATTTTTGTTAATTTTTTTTTTCTGGATCAATAGATTTTATACAAGAATCTTTTTGCTCGTTAGTTGGAGGGCAGATCCTTGAAACAAATTCTTACTGTGATTCTACCTTAAATTCATCAGTAGATATTAAATAGGTCATTGGTGTAATAAGGGCCAAATTTGCTTCTCATAGATCACAGTGGCCAGTGCTCCTAGGGTCTAATTATCCCATATTTGGTCAATAAGCCATTAACATACAGCCATGGATGTTAATAACCATTTCATGAAAAAGTCTTGGTAATTTATGAGATCAACATCGGTTAGGAAAATTAATAAATATTTCATTCTGTAAGATTTATCTGAGGACACTTCGGTCTGCAGGAGGAAGCACTGGGCTGCAAAAAGGGGGCCCAAGCTCAAATAAAGGAAGAAAGATGGGGGAAAGAAAGCCCAAAAGCCAAGCCCATGGTAGCTGGGTTTAACTTGGGCTAATAAAAATTTACTTCAAATCCTATAGCTAATAAATCCAAAGGGTGTATGAGGGAGTCCAGTAAAACCTGACTTAACATTATGTTAGTGCTATTAACAATATTTATATAGATGTCATTTCAGAGGAGGGTTAAAGCTGGTGAGTTATGGGCTGGCTGCAGGGAGTCGTGTCATGGAGCTGCATGTCTGCATGCATTCAGGTGCCATGACCTGCCTCTTTTTGGGTGACAAAAGTTTAAAATTACATGGAAGACAAAGGTGGCAGCCTCAGAATTTCCACTCACTTCAGCCTCCTGTCCCCCAGGCACTACTTTAAAGTTTAGCAAACTTCACAGTAGGGCATAATTTACCTTATTTGCCAATCTATTCTTCACCTGATAGTAAATCTATTGTGTTTGATTTGGTATACAGCAGTTATAAACATGTGGCATTTCTCCAGCCGTGGTCTTTAGCAGCAATCATGTTTTGCACACTTCTGTAGTCAAAACCCTTTCCAATGGCTACAAACCTGGTGGAAGCCTGAATTTTACCTTGCAGTCACTTTCAAAATGTCAACAATTTTTAACTTCAGACTGCTCTTAAAAACCCAGTTGTAGCCTGTTGGGCTTAAAAGCCAGTTTGTGTCAGGAGCAGAGAGGGATGAGCTGGCAGGATGGGCAGAGCTGCTGTGCCGGTGGGATGGCACATCCAGGGGCCGGTGCTGTGCCGGGAGCTCCCCCTGTGCCCTGCACGTGGGTGCTCTGGGTTAACACGGTGCTTACACGGTGCTTAACATAAAACAAACCCCGGAGTTTTCATGCTTTGCTGAACTGTGCCCTTAATTACTTTCAAAGTGGGTTGACATCACCTGCCTTGCTTGGGTGTGATGTTCTTCTCACTAACAGGGCTTTACACACTCAGAGGGTGATCTGTGTTCTTACCAATAGGGCTAAACCCGATTATTTCTTTCCTGCAAAAAATTGGCTTTGGAGATTAAAACCTGGATTGTAGTCATAGAGCTGTGAAGGGCATTCCCAAGGGTATGTCCAGGACTACCTACAGGAGCCCACCCAGCTTGGGAAGCTGAGCTCAGGGCACAGCATGTGCAGTGAGACCAGGGCTGGGGCTGGGTCAGGTGGGCAATGTGCAGGGGTGTCCAGCCGTGGTGGATCTGGGCTGGTGGCACCCAGGTCAGCTGGGCTGGGTCACAGCAGTGGCAGTGTTTAGCTTGTTCCAAAGCAGATGAAGTGAGAAATGCTTCCCTTGCCTCTGCTGAAAACTTCCTGTGAGAGAAGCTGCTGGGGGAGATGCTGGTCCACTGGAAGGCAGGTGTGCTCAGCTGAGGTTACCAGGCAATAGCTTTGTGTTCCCAGCTCCTTCCTGCTTTTGCCTCCCAGAGTCTGGGCTGGAGGAGCTGGGTTTGGGGGATGCTGCAAACACTTGTAGGCCATTGACTCAATTGTTAATCTGTGTTGAATGATTGTGCTATTCCATCCTGCTGCCTCTCTCTGATTAGACTTGTAAATGAAAAACCATAAAAGTCAAAAATGAGAAAATAGAGGACAGAATGAGAGAAGGCACTTATCCCCCAACGAGTGCCTCAGCACTGCGAGCAACTCCAGAGCCAGGAGCTGGGTGCTCTCTGCAGGGGTGCAGCTCCTGGTTCTGCTGCTCCAGGTGCTCTCCCTGTCCTGGGCAAGGGCTGTCAGTGGCACCCTCTGCTCTCTGACCATCAGCTCTGGGTGACAGAGAGCAGAGGGGAAGGAAAGCAGCTGCTGCTGTTTGCACAAGGTGTCTGTGGGTCCCTCTGATCAAACATAGTCTGGCTTCAGGTCTTTACTTGCTGATTAAGCTTCACCACCAGGTTTTTCTATCCACTCCTTGGCCTTTATGCCCTTGGTGACATGATGTCTGTTGCCCCTGCCAAGACCCTCTTCAATGCATTAGCTTGGCTAGGGGTAAACTCTGACATCAGGGAAAAAACCCCACTGACAGTTAATGGAGCCCTGTAGGTCCCTGACCCCGGGGGATACACACAGTACCTGGCAAAAAAACACATTCTACTGTCTTGGGGAAAAGGTCAGAGTAGCAAGAGAAAATAGGCTGTTCATATTTTGTGGAATATTTATCAGGGCTGCAGGCTCTGGAGCCGTGCAGGGGGGTCAGGGTCCCTGCCCGGGGTGAGGGTCTCTGAGGGGCTCCCGGTGCTGCAGCACAGAGTGTGAGGCAGAGCCAGCAGTCACAGGGCTGCACAGCATTTGCATAATCTGCAAGATCTAATTGTGTCTTTGGGCTTTTAATAAAATGGGATTGGTTTTATTTCAGTGGTTGGCTCGTAATAAAGGATTCAGCATTCTCCAAACCAGAATGGATGGTGTGTGCTGCAGCCTTCCCTGTCTCCAGCTGAGACACCCTGTGAGCCCTCAGTCTGTGTCCACAGGGACTGTGGCTCTGTGAGCACTGGGGAGGGAGCCAGGAGCCATTGTCCAGCTGTCTGGGGCAGGATGTGCTGCATGATGAGCACGTTCCTTTGTAAGCCTAAAAAAGACATTGTGTGTATTTATGGGTGGGTATAAGTTGGATTTTTCCTCCAAAGTTAGTGGAGAGTAGAAAAAGCAGAGGAAAGTAGATGAGTAAAAAAAAGATTAAGAAATGAAAGAAAAAAGAAAATAACGGCGTAAGGAAGGTGGAGAAAGGAGAAATCACCCCTCAGTTTCCATTTACTTGAGGATTTAGTGAGATTTCTCAAGAGCCAAAGTGCAGTTTGGATCTGTGAGGCATGTGTGAGCCCCAGCAGCACCACGGGGAGCCATGCCCATGCCTGACCACCTCCTACCTCAGCCCCTTTCAGACTCAGCTCTCCCTGCTGGGACAGCAGCCTAGAGCTGCTGTACAAGCAACTTGGCTGAAAAAAAATCAATAATCTTTTCAATAAAGCATTTTATCCCTTATATATATTGTCTCTCATAAAGATTTTACACAGACAAAAAGTTCAGAAGTTGGTGTAAAAAATGTTGGGAAAAAGGTGAAGATACGTAAGTAAATTACAAACTTGAGGCTGTTTGCAGTACCTTGGGAAAGGGGGAGTTATATTGATGAGTTTTTATTGATTTACCATCATTCCCAGTGTGGACATTTTCTGGTCTATTATACCACAGTCGAGGCATATTCCCATCGCAGCACTAAAGAGGAAATATGGACAGCCTGACCTTGGCAATATGGAGATAATGAAATACCCTTAATGATCCTTCCAAAAGATTTTACAAGCCAACTTCAGATTGTATCTGCTCTGTGCTATGCTAATTTTTAGGAAGACTTGAAAGGAATACCAGGGGCTTACAGCTTGAATCCTAACCGTGGGGTTTTGGGGTTAAATGGAACAAAAACAGGTGATCTCAGTATCTGATAGACAAAAGCTGCTGTGGAAGTGTCTGGTATTTCCAGGAGGTCCTGGAGCCATTTGTCCCCTCCCAGGAGATGGAGGTTTATGGGGCTTTCCCACAGCTGTCCTAAAACCTGGCACTGGGCTGCCCGAGCCCCGGGGTGCCTGTGGTCACCCTGTCCCACAGTGGGACCCTCTGTGCCCCCTGTCCCCATGGTGTCACTGCAGCCCTGCAGGAACGTGCTCAACACCGCAAGACTTGTGGCACTTCAGGGTGACTTTGGGGACAGCTCAAGGAGATTTACCATACTTGTACCTGCCTGGAATTGTACCTAGCAGGGACATAAATAGTAGATTTCAGTGCTTTGCTTTCCTCCTCTCCCCTCCCTGGCCCAGCTGGCAACACAATTACCAGCCCCAAAGTATTATTTTCTTAATAAAAATGTTACGTGTAAAGCAAAGCCACAAATGAGTCCCAAGCCCACGCGGATCTCAATCAATCCCTTCTTTATTCCCCAGTGAGATTGCTAATGACCTTCACGCAAACCTTCACCAAATCTTTTTTAAAGGCAAATATTAATTTCCTAGCATGGAAAAAGGAAATAAAAAAGCCTATTTTTCATAGGAACTGCACAGAAAGAAAGATATATTTTCCTTCAAAATGCGGGGAGGATTTTTACATTTTGTCACTTGCTTTGCATAGACTTGGTAGCACCATTTGTTCACCTCTGAATGTAATCTCTCCCCATAAAGCTTCGCTCTAAATTCCCTGCTCCCTGTTTGGCTCTGATGGCTCCTCAGCTCTGCCCGAGGAGGATCCTCTGCAACGATTCCCAACTCTCTGGGAGGAGACTGGGAACGACCCTTTAAATTTTAACAGCTGAACCATTTATTTTTAAAAAGTATGCACCAAAGCCATGTAACATTTTATAGCAAAGTCTGCAAAAGTAGTTTATAATACAGAAATTCTTTGTAGGGAGATGCATTGTGCTGTGCCACAGCATCCCTGGCATGTGTGTGTCCTGTGTCAGCAGGCACTGAAGATTCCATGTGAGAAGTGTTGAGAGGCACCACGCCCGTGAGCAGAGCCAGCCTCCCCACTGCCCAGCTCTGTGCAGATGCCTGGGATGTGGATCCTCTGCACAGCCACATCACCTGCCATGGGAGCACAGAGAGAGAGCTTCTCCCAGAACGAGACACACGTCCCCAGTGTTTGTTAGGCCTCCTTTGGACACCGAGTGTTGATGTTTTAATGGTTTGTAAAGTGCCAAACCAGGTTCACATGTGCTCAGGATGAGTTTGGACCTGGCCCTTTGGCTGCTGCTTGCTTCCAGCAGACTTTACAGCAATCCAAGGTTTTGGCTTGTTCCCCAGAGTTGGAGCTGACACAACATGTGCTACAGAACACGAAGCCACCCTAGAGCACAAATCCGCGCTTCATCGAGGAGATAATCCAAACCAGTCTGTGCTAAACAGCACGTCTGCTTGGCTCCAGAGCCAAAGCAGTGGCACAGAGGCAGCTTCTTCCCTTGTTTTAGACCTTACCTGCATCTTCAGTGGTATTTTTTAGCATTAGCTTCAGTAATCAGTCTGAAGCAGCTGTTTGAAGAGTATTTTCTGGAAGTCGTTTGCTGGGGTTCTATTCCATAAGTCTTGTAAACCTTTCTCAGACTGGTCTGTCCAAAAGGAGTGGGAAAATGCTGTAAGAGCCAGTGTGAGCCAAACCCTGGTGCTGTGAGCACATGCTGGCTCCATCCCGGCTCTGGCATTTGCTCGTGCAGGGTCCCTGGGCAGCAGGAAGGGGTCGGGGTGCACAGCCAGGGCAGAGCCACCACCTCCTCTGCTTCAGTGGGTCCTCAGCCCATCACCACACAAAGTGAGCAACAGTTTGCCTGCACATATTTGGGGGAAAAACAGTTAATGCGATAACAATAGCACTAAATCAGGCACAGAACTTCAAGTACAAGTCACAGCAAGAAGTTGTTAATACCTTTATTATGGGATAAAATGTATTCATGATATTAAAGACATCACATTTCTGCCCTGGTGTCACATTTTAGATGTAGCGTAGATAAATGATATATCACTGTAAGAGATCTACAAAAACCATTAGTAACCATGACATTTTGACGTCAGATTTTAAAAAATTCCTAAGTAATCTTTTTGATTTATGAAATGGTGTCCAGGTTCATCGAGACTGATCTCAGATTTATCACAGCCTGGTTAGAATTATTAATGATTTTCAATTTGTAAATCCAATGCCAGCATGTCCAAGTGCTCTCAGCAAAATCACAGAGAGCTGACAGGGAGATTTTGCTCAATCCATAGTTTTCAGCTCTTGCAGGGTTTGGTGGTTAACCCGCTGTGGGCCAGCCCGGCACAGCCATTGTTCTGCGGCACAAAGGAGAGCTCCCGGCCCCGGAACACACCGGGAGCGAGGGATCTGACTTTTACAGGCTCCTGCTGAACACCCTTAAAGACTTAAATTATAATGAGAAGAAAAGCTGATCTAAGCCAAAACAGACAGGCTTGGGTAGTTCTCCCCTACAATTCATCACGGGAGCAGATGAAAGGGAAGCAGGGGCAAAGACAAAAGCACCAGCACGTCTCCATCCCTCAGCAGCCAGTGGGGATATCTCTGGAGAAGAAAGCATACCTTGGGTACACAGACTCCAGAGCCCGAGCAGAATATTTATTTCCTAATTTATAGCATCATTGTCCCACCACTACAGGGAGGGGTTAGAGAGAGACTCGGGTGCTATGGTGTTCTCTGCAGGGGGAAGCTGACTCTTCCTCATGTGAGGGGTGAGTGGACTCTGTGCTGCTGTACCTGCCCTTTCCCAGTGACAGGTGTCACCCAGACACCACGGGTGTCACCCGTCAGCCTCTCTGGGACAACACTGCCTTTGTTTTTTAAGATGGCTAAAGGAAAACTGCCATGGTTCATCCTTAGGCTGCAGACAGCTAAATTATTATTTACTTCAAAATATTCTCTCTCTCATGTGCCTGAGACACTGAATTTCCAAGCCTTCGGGCTGGCTCAGGGTCCACACTGCAGCCCCAAAGCCCCACATCCCGTGGGAGGGGGCACAGCTCTGGCTGCCTTAGGAGGTGGGTCCAGGGTCCCCCCACATCCCGTGGGAGGGGGCACAGCTCTGGCTGCCTTAGGAGGTGGGTCCAGGGTCCCACCAGTGCACGGAGGGGCAGCAGCAGGGCTGGCACAGGGCCCTGTGGCTGAGGGATTTGGGATTTGTTAAACACAGGCAAAGGAAACCGGGCCATGGGCATGGTGGGGACTGGTTTAAGTGACTCCTGCTCCAGAATCCACATCCAGGCAGGGCTGGACAGCTGTGCAGCTCAGAGCCTGTGGAACAGCAGGACTTGCAGGTGCTACTCAGTCTCTGAGCGGATTTTAACTCCATACCTGCAGGGACATCAGAAGGATAAAATTCCATGAACTCTCTAGCCCAGCACTGTCATGGCTTCTGGTGCTTCCCAGAGCATTCAGGTGTCTGGAGAGAGTCAGTGTCTAGTTTTTCCTCAAGTACTCCACCTTAATTGGGCAGGTAAAACTCTATAATTAGGGACCTTAACTAGGGAATTTTTCTAATCCATCATATCTGCTCCATTATTCAACTCTATCAAATCCACACATGCAGGGCAGAGCAGGACATTCTTCACAACACTGTCAATATTAACGTCTTTCCAATTACACAGCATTATAATGGCAAACTAATGAGGAACTGTGACACACTGCTTGCAACTTCTAACTTTTGATTAAAGCCTCCTTCAAGATGCTTCCCTTTAATTTATGGTGCATGGCTGGCCAGGCACAGGCTAGGAAATGTTGGGAGGGAGCGACTGCTCCTACACACACCCAGAACAACTCACCTGGCTGTGGAGTGGCTCCAGGGGAGGCCCAGGTGTGTCCCCACACCTTCCACATAGAATTACAGAATCACAGAATCATCAAGACCATGGAATCCAACCTCTGACTGATCACCACCTTGTCAACTAGACCAGAGCACTTAGAGCCATGTCCCGTTGTTTCTTGAGCACCTCCAGGGATGGGGACTCCACCACCTCCCTGGGCAGCCTCTTCTACTGGCTGAAAACTCTTTCTGTGAAGAAATTCTTCCTGATGTCCAACCTGAACCTTCCCTGGCACAGCTTGAGACCATGTCCACTTGTCCTGTCACTGGTTGCCTGGGAGAGGAGGCTGACCCCCCCTGGCTCCAGCCTCCTCTCAGGTGGTTGTAGGGAGCAATAATCACATGCACTGGGAGGATGCAGCTGGGGCAGCCTCTGCAAGGGCCCCTGTGAAGGTCTGCAGTCAGAGTCCCATGGCAGTTCAGAGCCAAGGCACTGCACTGGAACCTCTGGGTGCTCAAGGGGCAGGGACAGAGGCCCAGCTCCCCCAGGACCCCCAGCAGCACTGCGGCTCCAGCCCCTCCAGCTCTGCTCCCTGACAGCCTGGGCTGCCTGCATCTGGCAGGGGAGGGCTGTGAGCTGCTGATACCATGGTTGAAAAAGGGGGTTTATTAAAATATTCTTCTGACAGGTTCATTTTCTGAATTCCTCTGGATTATTTCCAGCATTCCAGTTCCATCAGAAAAAGCTCTTTTCAAGGGATGGGGAGAGTCTGTGAGGCATTTGTTCCCTTTTCCTCTCATTTAAATGGGGAAAGTTGATCCTTTGAAAGTCTGAAACAGCCACAGCTAAGTGCAATGGAGTGTGTCCTTTCACAGTGCAAGAGAAATGCTGGGACAGAGCAATATCCCAAGAACCTGCAATCCTGCAGGAGAATCCTAATAGCAGAGGGAACAAACTGGCACGGCTGCAGCTGCAGTTGCTTCGTGTGTCAGGGCTGTGAGAGCTGCAGCCATGGCCAGGCTGCAAGGTCTCTGCTCCAGCTGCAGGGCACTCACCTGGGCGAGGGGGGTGACATCATCCATGGACCCGATTCCCTCCAAAGCACCTGGAATGACAGCATGAGCCCAGGAACGCTGGTCACTTCTTAAAATCCTGCTTTTTCATCAGGCTCCTTAAAAAGCTTCTCTCTGGATAAATTCCAAATTGCTACAACCTCGGCTGGAGATCTGTCTCCCTGAGGTCACTCACACCTTTGCAGAGGAATTTGCCAGCTGACCTCCAAGGTTTTGGTGGGCCCTCGCCCTGCCAGGGCTGCTGGTCCTGCACGGGATTGAGGAGCCAGGTGTTGTGGAGGAACCAGAAGCAGCTCCCAGCCCCAGACCCCAGGGCAGGGGGAAGGTGTGGGGGGGAAGACATGTCATGGGGCATCCTGCCCCTTGGCTGCCCCACTAACGAGCTGGCACCAGCACACCCTTCTGGAACAAACGTGATT
Organism: Pseudopipra pipra; assembly: GCF_036250125.1. Taxonomy (NCBI): domain Eukaryota; kingdom Metazoa; phylum Chordata; class Aves; order Passeriformes; family Pipridae; genus Pseudopipra; species Pseudopipra pipra. The sequence continues at coordinate 644,744 of NC_087568.1, forward strand.
CCAGCTGAAAACCAACGTGACAAGAGGTGCACACAGTAACAACCCAGTGAGGAGACATGGCTCTCAAGACATCTACAGACTCCAGATTAAATGAAATTTTGACAGAGAAAAATATGTATTGGCAACATTTCTTGATCCACAATTCAAAGAGCAAATTGAAACCATATTTCCGTAAGAATCAGTCGCTGGAAAGAAGTTCTTAATAAACAAAAAGAGACAGGTCATGTAATTCGCTCTCTTTTCCTTTTTTCTATTTGTTAGCCAGGAAAGATTAAGAGTCAAGGAAAGAAAGTTTTTAACTGAAAATTTTTACTTGAACCTGACAAACAAAACAACTTGGAAGGAAGTTTCCCAGCTGCAAGGCTGAATATTTATGTCTGGAGCTGTAAGAAACATTTCAAAACATTAAACAATTTGCAAAACCAAAGCTGATGTGTTTGGGTTGAAATCCTCTGGTTTGCTGCCTCCTCTCCATCTCACTTTTAAAAACACCAGCTGCAGAATCCAGAGGTGGAGGGGATGGAGAGAGACTGCTCTCCTTGTTTGGTAAGGGACACGTTAAATGTTCCCTCCTGGAAGGGGTTGGTGGCTGTTGGAGCCCTGTTTCCATTGACATTTGCCTGGCAAGTCAAACACACCTATACTGGGGTGACTCGGGTGTGAGTCCCATTAGGAGATCTGTCTTCACTCAAGAGCCAATGCCCTAAGCTCCAAATTTTTTTCCCTAGATTTTCTGCTCTAATTGTTCCCAGGGTACAGGGTTTTGGCACTGCTTTTTTTTTTTTTTTCCACTTGAAAATTCTCTTCCTTCCTCCTCAGTGAAAACTGAAGCCAAAACCCATGCAAACAAGGCAAATAAAAAAAAAAATAATTGTGGAAATCTTTAGGAACACCCCCCCAGAGGATAGTCTGGAAGTGTACTGGCACACAAACAGTTTCTGCAGAGGTTCATTCCTGGACCCAGAGGAGCAGAGCAGCATCCTGGGGTGGGACCCTCAGCCCCAGTGTGAAGCCCGAGCCCCCCAGGCTCCTGCCAGCCTGTCTGGGGGTGCAGGTCTGGGGATGTGGGAGCTGTGCCTGTGCTGTGCTGCAGGGCAGGGCTGGCCCTCCTGCGCCGCAGAGTGACATGAATTAGCGTGTGACAGTGACAGAAAATGGAAAAGAATGGCCCTGCAAATGCAGTTACAAGAGAAAAGCAAATTGATTTAGTGGACATATGAGTATTTTTGAGAGAGAAAGCAAGAGAGCTGCCTGACATATTCCAAGATACCTCACGATTGCTTCTCTTAAGGAGATGTCATTCAGATTTCCCTGAACTAGCCTTTAAATTACAGTTCTATAAATAGATTGGGCACTGGTAGTATTTACAGGGTGAGCATCAGGTGAAAAACTCCAGCGGCTGCGGCGGCTGCTCCTCTCACCTTGTGCCTGCCCCGCTGGAGGTTAACTCTGATTTCCATGTTAATGCCGCCTCCATCCCAATGGCTGCCATTCGTCAAATTAACATTCATTTCAACAACCCAAAAGTGAGAGCTTTTAAACATTAATTCACAACTATGAGCTCTTCTCAGCACATTATTATGTTACTGTGATGAAACAAACTGCCTATGGAAAGATATAGATCCTGCTGGAAATGCTGGCACTGGGGAGGGGAGAGGAGCCCGGCACGGAGGCAGCGCTGACACGGGCGAGGGCAGCTGTGCCCACACACCAGGGCTGGCAGGGCTGGGAGCACACAGAGCCAGGAGCCCTCAGAGCTGCTGCCCACGGGATCTGCTGGAGCAGGATGTCCCCAAGAGCCGCTCTGGGCAGGTCAGGGCTGCGTGTCCCGCCCGGGTCTCTGTGGAGTGTGGGGCCTTGGAGCCCACACCCAGACTGGAAGTGCCAGCTTACCTCACTTGACTACTCTCTCTCCTTCCTGCGTGGCATTCCCAGGAAGTGGTTTTCTGGGAACCCACTCCTGCTGCTACGCCAGCACAAGCATTTCCGAGGCGAAAGATTATCATCTGAAAGATTTAAATCAGTGCTATTTTGAGTCTGCAATTATTCCAGCTCTCACCATGACTGATCAATGTGCTGTCTCTGATTAACAAGACAAATTAGGGGAAGGGCATTCCTACGCTGTTGCCTGAGGAGGGCTGTGCCACCACATCCCGGGCATGCCTGCACAGGGGGGCAGACAAAGGCAGGACATGGTGCCAGCACCCAACAGCCCTTGGGACATCCTTGGCATGGGAGCTGTGCTGCTCCCTGTGCACGTGCTCCTCTCTCCTGCCAGGGCAGTGAAGCCCCAGGCGTCACCACTGCCCTTCTGCCACAGCACTTCCAAAACCTGCCGTGTCCAAGGGCACAGATGGTCCCTGCAGCCTGAGACCCCAGCAGCCCCTGCTTGGAGCACACAGCAGATGCAGTGAGAAATGCTGGACATGAGGGAAACCTGCCACCCTTCTGCTGTGAGCACCAACAGCCCCTCACAGCCCATGCAGAGGCCACTGGGTGCTGCAGGCAGAGCCCTGTCCCCTCCCACACATCAGACACCGTGTGGACAATGCTGTCCTCAGGGGCCAGGGCTGCCCTCCCTCCCACCAGCACACCCTGCACCCCTCCCACTCCCTCATCCCTCCCATCCTGTTGTCCAGAGTCTGGCTTGAGTTTTAATGGAGTTAAGGGATGAGCTGAACTGGTGTGGCTCTTTCTCAGCATCCATGTCCAGCAGCATGTGCCAGTGGCACAGCAGGACAGGATTTCCTCTCACCTCTCAGAAAGAGAAGGACCAGAGGGGTCCCCTGTGCCCGAGAGACCCCCTGGTGCCAGGGGGGCAGAGGACAGGAGCCCAGAGCTGCCCTGGGCAAGGCGAGTGCACCAGAGCTCCGTGTCACGCGGGACCAGGAGCACCCATCCCACATCTGGTCTCCTGGTTTTCCTGAGGGTTTATCTCCCCAAACAAGCACAGACAGATACCTACAACTCAACTACATCTGGAATAATCCTCGGCTCCAGAGCTGTAATTCAATCAAGATGTTCTGCTGACACCATAAAGCGGGGAGCGGCAGCAGCGCTGTGTGTAAATGCCAGCAGAGCCAGGGACTGAATTACAGCTGTGCTGCTGCACCAGACACGTCGTGCTCAAACACAGGGGAACAGAGTCCTCTTTGTTAAACTAATTATTTTAATACATAGAAGAAGAGGACAGAAAGGACCTGTTAAATATTTACCGTTTCAGGCCTGCTCTTGCAGGACATTTTTTCGCTGTTGTTGATATAAGCTGCTCTGTGCTGCAGTTAAACCTGCCCATAAAAAGGGAAAGGTTGGAAGTGTGTGTGACATATTTCAGAGGGACAGGGTGACTCTGGGGGCTGGTAATGGAGCCCACAGCCTTTCACCTCTGGAGCACTGGTTTGAATCCAAACACTGTTTACATCTGGAGGTGGTTTGGCAGCATCCCTGTGATGAGCTGGGCTGTTCTCTGCCCTCATGACCAAGCGCTGTCATGGGGAAAAGATCCCCCCCAGCACAGTGCCTGGTCATCCCACTGGAGGGGTCAAGAGGGCAGGGGAAGGGGTTTGAGCTCTCCCTGCTGCCTTTGGGAGGCCCAGGACAAGCACAGCCCCTCGCTCAGGGGTGTCCCACTGCTGCATCCCACAGGGACAGGAGAGCTCCTGATGCCCTGAGAACCAGCAAGTCCTGACACCAGACTGGCCATCTCAGGAGCAGCCAAGTGGTTGTGGCAGGGTGGCAGCTCTGGGGGGCACTGGCATTCCCACCCCACAGGAGCCCCGTGTCCTACCAGTGCGGGCCAGTGCCTGACCAGGGTCCTCATCCCTGGAGGAGAGTTTGGGAAGTCCATTGCCATGGAAATAGCTCTGTTTGCTGCAGGAAGATGATGCAGTTCAGGCACTGCCACCCCAGCGAGGGCACTGCTGGCCAGAGGGAGACACAGCACCCAAACACCCAGGGGAGGAAGAGGGATTCATCCACCCAGTCTGGCACTGGCAGCACACGGCTCCTGCTGCTCAGGCAGAGGCTGCAGCGCTGGAAGCTCCTGCAGGTTGGAATTACAGACCTGCAGGAGAGCTGTGGCAATGTCTGAAAGCACCAGGGATGTGTCATCACCTGCCTGGCAGCAGAAAGCAGGAACCCCCAGCACCTGAGGCCCCCCAGGCTGGGAGCAGGTCCCTTGAGACCATGTCTGGAGCTCACCTGTGTTAGAACTCTGAACTTCCTGAGCAGCCACCTCAGGCAGGTGGGCACAGGGGGGCACAGGGGGGCACAGGGGGGCACAGGGGGGCACAGGGGGGCACAGGGGGGCCCGGGATCGTGTCCCACCGGCGGTGGTGGCACTGCAGCCTCTTGGTGACATCTCCTGGTGGCTGACCCTGTCCAGAGAGAATAATGGAAAGCATCTGCCTCCAATGGTGCTGCCAGCTCTGGCTGCCCTCTGTGCCCAGCCCAGGCTGGGAGAAGGCTCCATCCTTGCCCCAAAGGGGAGGGAGCTCATCCAGCCGTGCCCAGGGCAGGGATCCTCTGAGGAGAAGCTCAGATTCTGTAGGACTCAGCAAAAACTCTGGGAAGAACTCAAATATGCAGCAAGCACTGATTTTCCATGTGGATGCATTGCCATTAGCCCTGCCCATTAATTAGAATAATGCTAATTGTTATTATAATGATGATTACAGAGACTACTTCATATTTACTGAAGTTGGAAATATCTAAACCAAACCCTTGCACAAGCCACCTGCTTTTATCAAAGCCATTAATGTCTGAGATAACATTTTTAAATGCCAAATTTTCTGAGAAAACGTATATTTATACCAAGAAAATTAAATTTCAGCTTAAGGTTCTTATTATAAATAAAAGAAAATAAGTCAATAAAACAATAAATATTTAACTGAATGAAGCAGAAATTATATCCAATTATATTTTCTTTAAAACCCAATTTATCTGCCAATATTTTCTTTAAATGCTCATGTTACTTTTTCACTTACTAACAATAAATGCCTGGATGCATTTCAAAGTGGTGCCTTTTCTATTATTTCATTTCCTGGAGTCCTCGGCTTGAAAGGACATTAATAGCACACTATAAATAAAAAAAAAAGTTACTTAAGGATTTACAGCTGAGGATTTCTATGGAAACAAACCGGAGAGGGGAGTTTGCATCAGGTTGGGGGCGGGGGATGGAAACAAAGAGCTGAAAACGGGAACCAAAGTTCAGCTGCCATATGGCAGCCCCGGGGCTCCCCCCGCCCGGCTCCGTGTGCGGGGTCAGCAGGGCGGGGGGACCGGGCTGAGCACCCCCCGTGGGCACCGGGGCTGCCCCGGCACAGGGACAGCAGCGGCAGGGACGGGGCGGGGGAAGCTGCTGCCGGAGCCCCTGCCTGGGTCCGGGATGGGATCGCAGGAAAGTTGCAGAGACGGCTCCACATGCCAGGGCAACGCGGGACACTGGGACACCCTGGGACACTGGGACACCCTGGGACACCGGGAGGCCTTAAGCTTGGGGTGTCTCCTTTGCCCCAGCTGCCCCTGTCCTGCACTCACCCACACTTGGAGCATCTGAGCATCATCGGCCACGAGGAACAGCTCCATCACCAGCTCTCACAATGGGAAGCAGATTTCCAAGTGAGAGGGACCAAAATGACTTGCACAACATAGGAAACAATTCAACAATCAAAAAATCTTTCACTACTTAATAGGATTTTATAAATTGAATTATCTCTGTAAGCGCTGACAGTCCGAGCTGATCAATCAATTAAGGGATGCCAGGCTGCAGCCTGCAGACCCACTCGGTGGGAGGGAGCTGCTGCTGGGGCACCTGGCCCCTTTTGTGTCCCCCTGAGACCCCCGTGGAGGCAGGGCCGTGCCAGAGCCTCCCCCTGCCATGGCAGGGGTCCCACAGGACAGCCCCACTCAGTCAGGGAGCCCCAGCCTTACAGTCAGGGCCACACCTGGGACATGGGCCAAATCCAGCTCCATGTTTGTGGAGCCAGAGAGCCTTGGGAACGGGCAGAGCCCTGGGTGCCCTCTCTGTTACGGCCCTTTTGGTGACTCCCATTTAGGCTCCTGCAATTTGCCTCTCCCAGGGAGTGCCCGCTGACAGGGCAGGTGCAGCTGGTTATTGATGGCCTGTGGGGCCAGGTGTTCGCAGACGAGAGGTTAGTTTATTAATCCATTGGGAGACCTTATGAAAAACAAATTCAGGTAAACAACATATTTTTCTTGACTGTTTTTCAAGATTTAAGGCAGGGATCCTGTTCTCAGAGTCTCTTTGACGCATTTCCATTGCACTCTGCTATTACATTCTTCAAAAAAGAGAGATTGCTTCTCGTGCCACGTTCTGGGAGAGAGAAACCTAATTGAATCTGCAGCCCATGTGGCTGGACAGCATCTCCTTCCCAGTTATGGATGGGCTGGAGAGTCACTGAAACACACAGGCAGGCCTGTTGGAAAGGCAATTTTTTGGTGGACACCTGCAGTTCTGTGCTGTGATCCCTCCTGTCCCGGCCATCCTGGTGCCTGCAGAGCTCAGCCTTCCCCTGCCACAGCCATTCCCTCTGCACCACGAGCAGGTTTTGTTGCAGCTCTTTGCCCGGCCAAGGGTGGGGGGGAAGGTGGTTTCCAAGTGAAGCCTCCTGTGTGCCCCCTCCAGCAAGGAGCTGGGGTTGCTGGGGTCTCTTGGGGGTGGCACGGACACTTCCCAGCCCCTGCACTCCAGGGTGTTCAGCAGCACCTCCCAGCCCTCTCAAGACTGCCCCAGATTTGGCAGGGCAAAGCCCCCAGTCTGGAGCTCACCACAGAGCCCACCAGGAGGAACCAGTTCCCAGGTTGCTGCTCTGAGGCCAGTGGGGGCAAGGTGGGGGCTAATTTGAGGAGGAATTGGACACAGAGTACTGAGCACTGTACACAGCTTCATTTAACCTCTGAGCATGGTGCTCAGGAGAGAGAAATCCCTGTGCCCCGTGTATGACCATTGCAACTTGATTAAGCACTGAACTTTAATTAATTGACTGGCTTGGAGTAATAAGCTCCACCAATTTGCTTTGCCCAATAAAGAGGTGAATACTTAATTCACATAAACTGTCAGGTGTGAGGGCCACTGTCACATGAAGTGCCCCTCACCACCACCCCACCACGGACCAGACGAGGAGCAGACACAGGAGCTGCCCGGACCCCCCAGCCCTGCTCTCCAACACGTGTCCTGGACCCCTCCACGTGAACCCGGACCCCTGGCCGGAGCCCCTGCACTGCTGGGGTACTCAGGCACCTGCCACAGGGACTTGCCTCTGCCCCACTGGGGACTGGGGACCCTCGGGGCCCCCCCACCCCGCTCTGGCCACCACCCAGCCATGGGCAGAGCGACAGGGCAGGGGTGTTCCACCAGTCCCAGGGGACACCCCACTCCTGAGCTTTCCCCACAGCAGCTGGGGACGCCTTCCAAAGGTCAGCTCCCCATCCCCTGCCATTAAAGGTTCTGAGGTGAATCCCCCTGGCCCAGCCTGTGCTGCAGAGCCAGGAAGGACTGCAGTGCCAGACCTGCTTCCCATCCGGAACGGGCTGAGCAGGAGGGCGAGGCCCCAGCGCACGTGCCCTGCCTGTGCTCCAGTGCCTCTCCTGCTCTTTAAATTGATTGGCACTTTCTATTTGAGGAAAAATGAGTTCTTAAAATTGAAATACTGGTTATTGTTATGGTAATACAGTGAGGCTGCGGCAGCACAGATTTTAAGATACAAAAAAGGTTAGTTTGAATCAAGCAGCTGAGAGGTGAGTCTATATAAAGTACTCAGGACTAATGAGTTCCGAGGGATCCTCGTATCGGGTCCAGACCCCTTAATGCTGCTGATTCAAGTGGTGGGTGCAGGTAATCACCAAGATAACCCGAGGCCTCTGGGATCATTACTGCTTTATCACATTTTGTATGAAATATTTTCGGCCTCATTTAGGATGTCAGCCTCCATCAAATGCTTCCTTGTGTTAAGCGTGTGACACAGCCCTACAGCACCAGAGTACCCAGAACCCTCGCTGTCCTCTCCTGGCCTGGTGCACCTGGAACCCTCATGTCCTGCTGGGAGAGGTATTTGGAGCACTCAGGACCCTCTTAGGGGGCCGCAGCGCCGAGAAGGACATTTGTGAATAATGTAAAAACAAATGTACAGAGCCCATGTTAGCAGGACATAGTGACTGATTCCCAACATCTGTTATTGCTTTCTCTCATCTGTACCTGAAATTAGCAATTTAGAGCCCATACCTTTATTTGGAAAATAATAGTACACACAGAATTATAAAAGTTTAATACACTCTCAGTAAAATGAAAAATGAGCAGTTATGATATTGTCTAACACTTTCAAATGTGTTTATTAATTCATGTTTTAAATCATAAGTTTCGTTCTGCAGGAGAGTCATACACAGCAATAAGCAAGTTTTAAAATATTAATGAATAAACAATATTTCTCTATTGAAATATAACATGCTTCTTTGAACAATGTACCAACGGTAATAAATCACAACCAGCAGAAAATTGCATTTCATATTTAATACAACTTGAACTCTGCCTTTTTATAAATGATATCTTTTTTGTTTAATTGGCGTCAGTTCAGATCTAGCAGATTGCTAATAAAATTCTGGATTTCCATATTTAATGACGCGTGCTTTTTATGCTGAATTTTACCACAAAAAATGCAGCCTTTTATTATGGGAATAGCAGCATTAATAGGTGATCTCCCACCATGGGCAACGGCCCCGTCTGCTCTCCTGAAGCCTCGTCCAGGCTGGGGTGGCCACGTGCCACATCCCTCCCAGAGGTGGCATCCCCGGAGAGCTGAGGATGCCAGGGCAGTGGGAGGAGGAGGAGAAGGGCCCCTTCCCCTCTGGGAGGGTCCCTGTCCTGGAGCTGTGCTCCTTGGGGATGCCTCTGGGTGCCCACCCGCCCCAGGAACAGGGGCTCACGTAGGCAGGGAACCAGCACACACGCCAGCACCCCCGTTAGCACCACAGAAAGGAATGAAAGTAATTGGGTTTAATTAGCCTGTGTAAACACGATCCTTAAATTTGTTGCCACATGAGGGTTTTGGCAGTCTCCAATAAATTAATCCTTTTTATTATATCAATGACAGGAAGATGATCAAATAGGCTTTGATATAGATTTTGGGATTTAGCACCTAGTAGCGCTCTGACATGCTTGAACTTCTTCCTCCTGCTGCTGCTGCTGGAGGCAAGAACGAGGCTACAAACGGCGTCTGCTTCCGAGCTGCTCCCAGGCGGAACGGGGGCTCGGAGACACACGGATGGGGACACCAGGGGAACTTTGAAGAAAAGTTTGTCTTCAGGATTTGTTGGGTAAGTTGAGTTTCCAGAGGGTCGGGTCATGCAGGGAGAGATGTGGAGGCAAGGGGAACGTGGTGATGAGGCACAGCAATTAGTGGTGCCTCTGCAGCCAGAGGCTGAGTAAAGTGAGAGCACAGCCCTGGCTCCCCTCCGTGCTGGGGCACACAGAGCCTTCATCCAGCCCCCCGTGAACATCATTCCTGCCACTGTGCCAAGCCCAGGGAAACGGGCTCTGCCGGTGCTGCAGGACACCGGGCACAGCTCTGGCACAGCTCTGGTGCCTGTGCTCTGGCACGTCACAGCTGATTTCCCAGGTACTGCCGGGACACAGCCCAGACCCGGGGCTCGGCTGGCAGCAAGGATTGTAATGCTGGCTCCATCCTTCACTCTCTCAGCTGCAGGAAGGAACCAGAGGCTTTATATTTCAGGCAAAACAAATTCGGTGGCAGACGGGCAGCCCGGGGTGCCCAGAGAACACAAGGGGCCCCACATCCCACCTGGGAAGGCCAAGAGGCTGGTTCAGCTGCTGTGCCATCCCAGGTAACCCCCTCTGCCCTGGGCATGATGGCCAGGGAGCTGCTGAGTACAAAACCTTCTCCTGCCTCTGCCACCAAGGGAAGGATCACTGGATGGGAATTCTAATCATATATTATATTACCGTGTCATATTAGACTAATAAAATCCTAATATGATACAGGAATGGGGAGCATATCATAACTCCTCTGTGGCTAATACAATGCAGGCAATAAATCACTCCAGGGCTTATCCTTAACAATTGTATCAGAGCTTTCTGTGTCACGCTGATAACTCAGTCCCTCTGATCTAATGGTTCACTTTTCTTCACAGTCCATATGGCAGTGACATTAAAGCTAATGAAATAAAATAAAATTTGCCAATCTTTGAAGAATTCCATTCTTTAAAAAGATGTATTTTATTAACACAAACTGGAAACATCTTCAGTTACTTGCAGTTACTTTTATCACATTGGAAATACATGGCATGGATATCGGCCCTGGCATGGCACACCCAGCTCGTGTGTGGCCACATCACTGCGGGATCACAGCACAGCTCAGCCTCACACACGGAGTGCCAAGGCAGCAGAGCTGCCCCCACTGCCCCAGTCCCAAGGGGTACAGATCCCACAGTGCCCCAAGGTCACAATCTCCCCAAATCTTCCCTTCCTGGGCTGAGGATCCCTTGTTGCATCCAAGGCCAGATACCCAGGGAGTCGGGTGCAGGGAGAGGAGCTCATCACCTGCTGCTCTGTTGGCACATGAAGGATTGCTGTTCTTTGGGGGGCTCTGTGGGCTGCTCCCACGGCAGGCCACAAACCTGGTGCCTTTGCCAGAATGCCAGGCCCCATGTCTCCCCGGCTGCTGGACTTCTCCTGGGCCCTCCTTCAGGACACCCCAGAGCAGTGACTGTGCTCCACCCCAAGTGTGGCAGGTCAGACAGAGCTGGGGCTGGTTCCAGAAGTGGCCAGTCGAGTGGTACCCAGGGGAGCACCGTGGGTCTCTCCTCCAGACACCCTCGTGCTTGTCCCAGTGACAGGCACCTTACTCAGGTCAGTGCCAGGCACAGGAGATGGCAATTCCTGGCTCCTGCTGCAAATCCTCCATTTGCTCCTGCCGTGCTCCACACAGGGTCTCTGGGCTGGCACCTCCCAAGGCTGGTGGGAGCCATGGCCACAGGGCTGGTGGGCTTTGTTCTTCTGGCCCCATGGCTCCGGTTGCAGGGCTCACGTGTGCCAACAGCTCAACCCTGGGGACAGGGAATAAGGCTGGTGCCGCTGAGCAGTCGCAGGATGGGAGAGCAGAGGGTCTCCTCCCCTGGCGTGAGTCGCTGTTCTGCACAAGGCTCCGATGGCCCTTCAGGGTGTAGCTACCAGGTGAAACACAATGTACCATCAGCAGCTTGATCCTAGTACTGGTGCTGGCAGTAAACCTTCCTGATGAGTGATCAGGCCTCAAGGATAAGATGTTTATTATTTGCCGTGGAACCACGTGTCTGTTCTCCAACATAAGGAAAGGCCAAATTGCACTTGTAATTCAAAGGGACCCAAAGCCTTAATGCTGTAAAGCAGCAGCTAATGATGCCCAGCGGGCGCGGGGCAGGCAAGGGCGGCCCAAAGGTTGTTGATGGCCTTCCTATGAACCTCCTCAGTGTGTGACAGGTCCTTGCCTGTGGCCAGCAGAGATGTGATCAAGATGAGGGACGTCTGAGTGTTCATTACGCTGCCTACTATGCCTCCACTGACATACTTTACATTTAAAATATAAAATACCGTTTCCATTGGGATGGAGCACAAACACTGAGTGCGTGGATTTCGGGAGCTCCATTAGCAAATGCAAATTGTTGGGTGCTTTGTCCTCAGCATGCAGAAGTCTTCAGCAGTTCACAGTCCCCACGTGCCCCAGCTCTCGTTAACTGGTGACGAAGGCTTTGCAATGCACATCTAGTTATTTACTTGTTTATTTAAATGCACCACCTGTAACAGAAGAAGCAATGTTCAATTCCAAACCTGACTGAGGCGAGTCTGCTCCACGAACAAGAGCAGCAATGGTGCACGAGAGCATGGGCTGCAGAGTCACCACAGTCCCAGCTGGAGAGCTGCTGAACAAAGGTATTTGACCAAATAACCTGATACAAGAATTGTTGATAAGAAAAGCGGAACCACAAGCTCATTGAATCATGCAAATCATCATTCGGCCACCAAAACAACACCTGAAGGCTTGAAGAGCTGAAGAGAAGGGAAGGTGAGGGCCAGTGGCTCCTCAGAGCCAGCCAAGCTGTGGCTCCAGCCCAGCAGGGCTGGCAGTGGTGAGCTCCTCCTGCCTCGCTGCACTAACCCAAGTAGTGAGTAGTTATATTTATCAAAGACCATTTGCTGCAAGTGATTAACGTTAATTTGATTTCCTGTGAGTCAATTTCCTTGAGATATGGTAAATAGGCTATTACCTGTTATTGACCTTTACTTTATTAAAAAGACTTAAAATTAGCATTTATATATATACGTCCTTCCAAAAAAGTTTTTTTAATAAAGAAAAATATTTTTATAATCACATTAGACTTGCTAGCTGAGGCTGTAGCTCCAAAGTTAATGTTAAATAAAAATGGTAATTAAGAGTGAATATGATGATGGTTTTTAAACTCATCTAAAGGCCTGACCCCTTCCTTCGCCTCCACTTGATTTGTGGCTCCTGAGCAGAGCAGGGTGGCAGGGGAGGCAGGGGCTGGTGGGTGGAAGCCTCTGCCCAGGACGTGCCTCTCCCAGGATTTCCAATGCTCTCAGGGCAAGAGGACACAAGGACCTGCTGGTGTTTAAAGAGATGCTCAGCTCCTGCTCCATGCCCAGCTCACTCTTCTGGAGGCTGACACATCTCTTCAGGCTGACTTGGACTGAGCAGGAAGAAATAACGTCAACGTTCGATCATGAAAGCAAAAAGTTTATTCATGTTTGAAACTACATATAACTACCACGAGGAAGACTTTTCAATCCAGGGTGTAATCCAGTTAGAAAGTAACACGAAACGGTTTAATACATTAGAATCACTGCCACAAATTATTTTCATGACTCAATCAGTTTCAGAATCGCATACAATACAAAAGAGAGAGAGAAAGGGCCCCTGCGACCGAGGGGGATGTACAGTACCGAATACTGAAGTCTGTATGCATTACAATTAGTTGTTGGTTTTTGCGTGGATTAGTAACAAGATGAAGAACATTCAAAATGCTTCTCAGTATTTACAACAGTTGCACTGTTTTGTGTCCAACCTAAGACCCCATGTTTCCACTTCCGCTTCTTTAGCAGTTGCCAAGGCAACCCTGATTCGTAGGAGATTACAATGTACATTACATTTCGTGGGGAAACAAAGAGTTAATTACAAGATGCAAAAAGATAAGAAAGAGACAAACTACAGCGTGAGTATCGTTCAGAGGTAGTAAGTGAGCACTCTAAGCTACAGAACATGTTGAAAGTCTATTGGTTTGTATGAGTTCGCATGAGGTAATAAAGCTGTGTTTGATTGGTGAGATGTATAAATACTCTTTTGCTACACTATGTACAACACTCCATATCACGGTGCTTTTTCCTTTCCTTTTCCTTTGTTTGTGTTTTGCTGCCAAGCAGAGGCACCAGCCCTTGGCAGGCGTGGCAGCATCCAGCTCGTACTGTAAAACCCCGGGTCGTGGCGTGCACAGAGACCAGCAGCAAGAGTCGTCATCTCCCAAGAACAACCTGCGTCCGTGTCGGGGTACAGAAAGGAGACTCGGGGTCCGGGGGGGCTTTAGCAAGAAAAGATGATCCTGGTTTCCAATCTAATTTGTAAGACAATAGATCACAACAAAAATGTGACGAATAAGGATTCTTAAACACAACCATTGTTAACCGAAATAACCGAACAGCTCTTTTTATTCCAGCTCTGTGAGAGATATGAAAAGATGAAACACAATCAAAGTCTGCGATTCCTGCCAACTTCCCATGGAAATATGCACACAGTTAAATTTGGGTGAGGCGGTTCTTTGTGTCTGCTCTTGCTACTGAGGTTAAGCTTGTCCTGTACTTTTACCCTTAAGGCCAAGTAATTGGCAACTGTTAGACCAACATCGTTAAAACTGCTGATAATAAATTATGATAAAATAGTTACAGGGCTATAAACAATGCTAAATCTTGGCCTAATTGGATAAAGTGCTTTTTAACATTGTGTGTTTTAAGTATAAATACAAATGATTATGATACCTTTAAAAAACAGATTTACCAAGTTTTCTAATAAGACAAGGTTTTACAGTAAAGCTGTAGGTGGTTGGCTACAAAAAACTCTTTCCTTTTTCTCCTGCGACTCTGAATGCGCTAATCAAGGCATCTCAGCTCAGGGAAAAAGTGTTGCTAGGAGATTAGTTAGAGGTATCCGAGTGCACACTTCCCGGCCCTTCTGTAGGGGAAGTCACAGAAGATGGAGTGGTTGCATCCTGCCAGCCTCCATTAGCCTGCAAAGGCAAAAACAAGTCAATTGATACCATTGCACATATTAATTACACCATACACTGCGAGTGTGGGGCTGGCCAGCCCGGGGGCTCGGGGAGATGCTCCGGGAAGGGGATTTTCCTGCACTCCCTCTGGCTGCAGGATCTGTGCTGGCAGCGTAAGGTGCGGGATGTGGGATGAGCAGGGAAAGCAGGAGCGTTCAGCCAGATGTTGGCTGCAATCAGGACTGTGGAATTTCTGCAGAGACCATCCGTGCTCTAATGAGGAACATCCCTTCACCAGCACTTCAGCTTTTTACCCTGAGAAGACAAGCCTGGGGCAATCCACGTTTAACCCCTGCATCTCCCCTTGCTTCCCAAAGTTCGGAATGGCCTTTCCCCGCCGGACTCTCCACAGAGCTGCCCCACCCGGCTCCCTGCACAGGCTCCCCCAGCTCCCCAGCGTGGGTCTGCGGGGCGGAAAGGGGCCCTTTGGATGGGTTTTCCATTATCTCCAGAGGCAGCCCCATTCCAGCCCTGCTCCGTGCCTGCGCCGCCGGCCCTCCCGCCTCAGACCTGCATCAGCACGAGCAGCGCTCAGGAACAAATTTGCCTTATGTCTCGGCCAATCGAGGCAATTGCTGGAATCAATGTCTGATCAGATTTTGGCTGTGGCAGACAGCTTGTCGCTACATATTTTTATGTCAGTCAAGAAGAGGGAGGCGCGGGGCTCGTGAGTTGGGGAACGCTGAGTGGAAGTGACGGGGAGGCCTCTGCAGCGCCCGCGAGAGCCCCAGAGCCCCTGGCCCTGGCAGGGAAAGGTTAGCGGGGAAATGTGCTCGTGGTGCTCCGGGACCGGGACCATCCACGGCCGGGCCAGTGCCCTGGGCCGGGGGACACCACGGGGACGTGCAGGGGGCCCCCGGCTGTCACCCCTTAAACCTCACACCCGGCCTGGCTCCACGCTAGGAACACTGTTCATCTATCACAACAAGCCAGCGCTGCACGGCTGCACCGGGGGAGAGCAGCCTCGGTAATTATCTCCTCTGCAGACGAAACAGCAAACAGAGCAGCTTTATCCTGACAAACCCTTAAGCAAAATTAACAGCAACACCAACCTGCACGACCCCAAGGCTGAACCCTCCCAACACCCCTGCGCTGCTCAGACAGACTGAACAGGCACAAAGCCTGCTCTGAATGTGGAGGCACCGCGGGTTTTTATTTTGTAAAGATACGAGAACCTACTTAGGGAAAGAAAAACTCTTGTGCAGATATGAGTCTAAAGATATTCCATCTGAAGTAAACATCATTCCTCTTTTATCCAAATTTATAAACAACAAATGTACAATATTTTTACTCAGCTTGGCAGCTGGAGGAGAGGTTGTCAGCAAGCATTCTTTTTTTCAAATAAATTAATCCTTACTCTGGTGGTTTGAGATTATGCACTGTATTATACAACAGCGCCTTATCAGGCCTCATCAGTGAAGATGGAATTCATGTCTGTAAAATGCTGCAGGCAATCACAGTTTCATATTTTATCATGTTGATAAGGATATCGCAAATTCTCTGAAGCATTTCAAAACACTTAAATGAAAAAGGAGAAATGCAACTAAAAGGCTTTTTATATGGTTTGTTGTGGGTTATTATGAGTTATTTATAAACCCAAAAAGAAAGATTTGACATTTCAAATGTAAAAGATTTGAGTATTTAATGGTACTTTTTTCCCTTTACAATTGAACATCTTCAATCACATTTTAAATCATTAATATTTACTCTCATGGCAAGTGGCAACCCAAAACGGGGGGAAAGCCTCCCCCTCCCTGTGGCTGCAGCAGTTCATCCTGGGTGTCCCCATTTCCCTTCTCCATGGGTTCCTGAGGCTGCTCAGCACCCACAGCACAATCCACAGCATCTGGGAAACACCAGGGTGAACCCCAGGATGGGGGAGAGGGTCTCTGGACAAGGAATTCTCTACAGTAATTTGAGAGTCCATTAATATGAAGGAAAACAAAGAAAAGTCACTTCTCAAGCAAATATGAAACATTAAAAAAAAATTAAAGCATTAATGGTTGCAGCTGTAACTGGGAGAAGCGAGCTGGGAATGAGGGATGAGCAGGCTCTGCCTTGGAGCCCTCGCCAAGAGGCTGCTCCCAGGGGTGTTCCAGCCTGGGCTCCCATGCCAAAGGAAGAACAGATCTCCATGTGGAGTGTTCCAGCCTGGGCTCCCATGCCAAAGGAAGAACAGATCTCCATGTGGAGTGTTCCAGCCTGGCTCCCATGCCAAAGGAAGAACAGATCTCCATGTGGAGTGTTCCAGCCTGGCTCCCATGCCAAAGGAAGAACAGATCTCCATGTGGAGTGTTCCAGCCTGGGCTCCCATGCCAAAGGAAGAACAGATCTCCGTGTGGAGTGTTCCAGCCTGGCTCCCATGCCAAAGGAAGAACAGATCTCCATGTGGAGTGTTCCAGCCTGGCTCCCATGCCAAAGGAAGAACAGATCTCCATGTGGAGTGTTCCAGCCTGGCTCCCATGCCAAAGGAAGAACAGATCTCCATGTGGAGTGTTCCAGCCTGGCTCCCATGCCAAAGGAAGAACAGATCTCCGTGTTTGTTTATCCCGTGCCTTTCGCGCAGCCTCGGGCCCAGCCCGGGCACTGTCACATCCCATCGCTCACGGCCAGCGGGAGGAATTTGGCACCTATCACCATCGAGCCCATAATCCCTCGATTTACTGGCATCTGTTTGCCAGACTTACTGCTTGCTGCCATTTGGAGTAATAGGGCCAAAGGCACTTCTCAAACACAGGAAAAATGGGCACCCTTTAAATGGCCAAAGGTGTATCCAAGCCCATCAGGGCCGGTGCTGGTGCCTGACACAGGTGGGAACAGCCCAGCAGAGTCTCTGTCCAGCTGTTGGGCCAGGGAGCCTTCCCAAGGCTGTTAACTTTTAACTCATAAGGTGAAACATATAAAAATTCAAATTGTTTATAGTCACAGCTCTGCAATTTCTCTCTTCTCACACTAACAAGCCTTACAGCAGGACCAAGAGCTGTTCTGCAGTTCATCCCCAAAGATGTGATATTAAACAACACTATTGAAAGAGCAATTAATACAGGTATTAATGACTGCATTTACCTGCCACTGCGCTTATGGCTCTCCAAACCACTGTTCCCCCGGGTACTCACATTTAAATTATGTGGACTGTACAGTGAATTTCCTCCCAAGCCATCATTGTATCCTCCCGTCTGATTGATAACATGACGCAGGGTATCCACCTTAAAGCGAGGGGAGACAGGATTCATCATTCCAAATCTATTAAAACATCATCACTTACAATAGGTAACATTTTGAATTATGTGAGCCAAAAGGGTTTAGCATCTTCTATGAAAGGCAAATTTATCAATCAAGACTGACTGGCAGAATTTCAACCAATCCACGCTCATTACAGCCCATACATCTCTGCTTCTCACACCACCAAACACAACTTCCTCCCAGCACCGTGGCCCGCAGCTCCTTCCCAAGTGTCTGCAAAGTGCTGGGAATGTTCACGCGCCTGTCTGTGCTTGCATGTATGGAGGAGATGATGGTGTGTACACAGCACAGAAACCATGGAGCCAGCCCTTCTGAAAGGACTGGAACAGTGACTGACAATCAGATGTATTGTAATAGCCCTTTCAGATGCATTCTGACATTTAAACAAATAAATAAATAGATGAATGAATTGATAAATAAAAGTTTGTCCGATAAATGAAAGAAAGGTGGGTTGTTTTTGTTTTGAAAAAAGGGGGCAGAAGGGGAAAGAAAGGAAAAAAAGAAAGAAACTTTCACTGGATTTACAGTGTCCATGGAAGTCAGACGCACCCAATCCCATTCCATGAGCTCAAGCCAGAGCCGAATGCATTCACAAAGCTTAAAATTTCAATCAGAAAAAAATCACTCTTTCCTTTATATTTGTGAAATTCAGTGCCAGGGTAAGAATAGGCCACATCCAGAAATATGCAGCCTCCTCTCTGCAGCGAGGCCCAGACCAGTTAATAGAGCCAGAGTAAGGTGGAATTTTTAGCCCAAACCCTACCCTGCCAGAAAGGCCCTGCTGGGGGCATTTCTCCTACCTGTGACTGCACATTGGCTCCGACTTGGGACCCCTGGTAAGAATCCCCATTCAGACTCTGCATGTTCATGAACATGTCCCCAGAATTTGGGAGGTTAAAAGAACCAGAAGAACCTGGAAAGGAAAGAGTTAGGTAGCTGAATAACAGAGAGCTGCAAAAACATAACCCCAGGACCTGAGGGCAAGGGAAGGAGAAGCAGTAGGAGAAGAGAGGACAGGCAGGGCTCAGCAGAGGGGGAGCGCGGCCGCGGGGCCCTCGCAGCGGCTCGTCCCACGGGGCTGCCCCAGCTCTCAGCCCTGCAGGAGCACCATGCTGGGCAAGCCTGGCAGCCCCAGCAGCCCAGGGCAGCTCTTCCCTCTGGAACAGCCCCCTGCAGCCCAGGGCAGCTCTTCCCTCTGGAACAGCCGCCTGCACAACAGTAAGTTCCCATCCTGGAGCTTTCCCCCACTGGATCACTCCATCGTGAGGTGCCATCGCCAAACACTCATTTTGAGCCTGTGCTTTGTGTCTCCTTCCAAAGGAAATGGCTGGCAGTTCCCAATTATCCAGTTTATTACCGTCAGAGGAGGAACCTTTTTCTTACTTCCTTTTGGTTAAAGTCTTTTTTTCCCCATGGATCTCCATCCCCTTTAAAAGTTGTTTATAGCTAAGTTGCAGCAAAACTCGACTGCAAGTAGTGTCAGACACATCTGTGCTTGTGGCAACCTTTGCCCCTGGAGCCCCAGGAGGCGACTCCTCCCTCACAAATTCCCTGGCTAATGCAGTGCTCAGACTTGCAAAATGTCATCAAAACACCAGCGAGATGATGCTTAAATACTGCAGCAGAACATGTGGCAGAGCAACTCCAAAATAAAGTTGCATCCTTAGATTTCTATTTATAACATCCACTCCACTTCAAGCAATTCAGAGTTTAAACTCTAATTAGCGCATGCTAAAATATTCCTCTATTTTGTTCTTATCTTGACAATAAATTTAACAGTTCTACAAAACCAGACTTGGAGCTCTGCCCTATTTTATGTTCTTTTCAGTGAATGAGAAAAAGCTTAAAATATCTACAGAAACAAAGAAGGTGCCAGAAGCCTGAGCCAGGCAGCCGTTCCCACTGTGGGAATTACAGGGGCCCCACTCCGCTCTCCTGCACGACTGTGGGAGCTCTGCTGTGGAACTCCTGGGGCCACCCACGGCAGTGCTCGGCCCCTGTGGTCCAGCCTGGAGGTCCTTGGGCTTGGCACCACTCCCTGTGCCACAGTTAGGGCTGCTGAGGAGCTGCATCCTCCTCATCCCAACTGAGCCCACTAGGGCTCCATTGGGGGCCCTCAGTGACAGACGGCCCTTTGGGATGCTCAAACACATCAGATGGGTACGTACCAGAATTTGGTGTGGTGGGGGAGTTGGTCTGGTTGTTCTGGACAGCCGCGGCCACGGCGTGCGCTGCGGTCACAGCCGTCTTTGCTGCGTAGAGATTGGCTTCTTCCTGGAACTTCCCAATGTTCTTCTTGTACCTGATTCTCTTATTGCCAAACCAGTTGGACACCTGCAGTGGAGAGAGGTGGGAAGGGTGAGGGACACGAAGCGCTTGACTTGGAAGAGCAGGATGTTTTCGAGATGTCATGTTTGGACCAGCAAACGTGTGCCCCAGACCCCAACCTGTATCTGCTCAGCACTAACCCAGGATGAGTTAAACACCACTACGGATGTGAGCAACATCTGGCTCCACTGCTCTGTTGGCAAACTGAGGCACAATGGGTGACTCTGACAACAACACGTATCCTGGAGCTTGCCACTGAGCACACCATTGTCTCCTACTACCATGGGCCATTTGTCAACAAAACTGTTGCAAGACCCCAAAAGCTGCTCATGGAGGACCAAGGTCTGGTTCAGTGAGGGCGAGCAGGCAGCGAGAGCAATTGTTCTTTATTTTTGGGCTGGAACAACCTTGGCAGCCCACTCACAGAATCGTGTTTGGTTGGCTGAAAATGAAAGGGATCATATAAATCAATAATGGCTGAAAAGTCACTTTGTCATGTCCCTTTGAAGATGCTGTACTGAAGCCAAGCTGGCTCCCGGGGCACCGGCTATTAACCCACGCAGGGGTCACGGCTGGAGCCGCTCAGGAAAGTTTGCACAATCTTGCTCAGGGGCTTTGTTTAACTTCAGCTGCTGTAACAGAGCACCTAAATAACAAACGCAGTTTGGAACACGGACAACAGCCATCATGGCAGAGACACAAAACAACTGCAACAATCCAGCAGTAAAGGGGAAGGGACCAGTAACAGCCCCACAATTATCACCCAGCTGCAGGGCATGGCAGGGGCTGAGGTCCTGTCCCAGTGCCCAGTACAGGACCCTGCTGAGGCAGGAGGCAAATCCTTCTGTATTTGATGCAGCGCAGCTTTTGTTTAACCACAATTAATGGAAAGCCTCTAGCTTTTGCTGGTAGCACAGAAGGCACCTTATACATCCTCCTCCCCAGATAATACTCCACTGTATTCTATATATTGCACTTAATATCACCTTGTCAGTCACAGAAGCAATAATACATTAATGAAACCCAGCAAATAATTATTGTGTACAATCAGATTATGCTTTATTAACAGTATCATAATTGAGGAATCTCTGCACATCAACCGTATTGTCCACGGATATGTGCAAGACCCCTCTGTTTATGCACGCCCCTGGACCAATCAAACAACAGCCATCACTAATAAAGGTTTATTTAATTCTCACAGTAAAATTTTAATATCACCAGCAGCCTGGGGAAGCCTCAATGCGCGGATTTGCTTGACATCAGATCGTTTTCATTCTGCTAGTCCCAATACTTCTTAATCTTTAATATCAAGGCAATTAAAATTAATGGCCACTCATCCAGAGCCACTGTGGGCAGTGTTTCCTTGACATCAATTGTTTGATGGGATTACCTAGAGGTTAAACTAACAAGCAAGGTTTAATTGGAAGCAATGAGAGGAGCAGCGCTCGTACGTTATGTTTAACCCGCACACCACAGCCACAGGAATATCCACAAATGTTCAACTCTTCCTGAGCAAAGCACACCCTGTGCTGCAGCAGAGCACAGCATGGGGGCTGCTGGAGGAGCCACAGCTCCCGGGGGCAGCTGCAGTCACCACCCCACTCCCTCTGCCCAAGGACTCTCCGTGCTCCCAGGACACAGGTCGGTGCAGGGCCCGGCCTGGGGACACGCGGGGACATGCAGGGCTGTGGCCACAGCCGGGCTGACACGGGCAGCTGGACCCGGCCAGGAGGGCTGGGGCACTGCTCCCGTGGGCTGTGCCAGGCAGGATTTAGGATCCCTGCCCAACTGGAGCACACCTTGCCCTGCTTGTGCCACTGGCACCCCAGGGATGACCAGATGCAGCTGCTGGACCCCCGTCAGCCCCGGGACCCGGCTCCTCGCCCGGTCCTACGCTCACCCTAAACATGGAAGTCCTCTCCATCACAAGCTGCCTCACAACACATTTTTCATTAAAACAAAGTATCTCTTCACATAAAAAAAACAATGAACATCTTTCTCCTCCTGATCATTGAAGGCCAATTAATTAATTGGGCTTAATTGTATATTACATTTCAAACAATACTGTTGCACTTATTTATCATGTTAATTGCAATGTTAAATAAAAAGACAATAAATTATTACTGAAATCATCAAGATGCCTAATGTGGGATTTGGGATGGGGCAGGCCTGCCTTGTGTCTCCACAGTGGCTGATTTCCTGGGATAAATCAGTGCTCATTCTGCAAAGATGCAGCTGACACAAGATCATTGCTGTTGGAATTAGGGAACTACAGATTCACGGATCACAGAAATCTTTCCATTGTGTTTCCATGTTTGTAGCACACAGTTTACGTTCCACACCTAAAAAATGGCACAAACCAGAAAATGCTGAAAATCAGTCTGGCACAGTTATGGTTCATGATCTAAACTCAAGAATTTTTACCTCTAGAACTATTTCATTATGCTGCAGGTTTTTTTCCCTTGCTTCCCACATGAAGTCCAGGGGTAAGAGCCCCTCTATCCATGGCTCTCCCTGTCAACCTGCTCACAGAAACAGACTCGGAAGCAGCAGGGACCAGAGGGGTGCTGGAAACCAGCTCCTGCATCCTTTCTTTGAAAGAATGTTAAAAATATTCCCTTGTCAACCACATCCTTCTTTTGTTTGAAGCAGTGAAAGATGTTATTGCTGTACTCCACCGCCACGCTCTCAGCACTGGCTGTGCCCTCTCTCCAGCCCCTGTGATGGACTGATGGTCGTTCACAACACCCTGAAAGAGGCTCATCTGCAAAAGTAAAAAACATCAGCCTGGCAGCCATGGTAGGGGAGAACAGATGACACAGTTTATCTCCCTCCAACATGTGCTGATGGGGTAGCTCTAAATTACAGCAATGTTCACTGCTAAGGACACTTTTTCCCCCAGAATTACCTTTTCCATATTCTTAAAAATGAAATTGTGTGAGTTGTCTGAACAGTTTGTCTTTATGCTTTTCTTAAAAAGCCTTCTTTACATATTATTTTAAACACCAATATCAAAACTGAAACCATTGATCTCCCATCTGCAACGAAACGGTTCTGGGAGACAATTTTCTCTGCAGCTCGGTAAAGTGCCATGGCAGCAAGATTTCCAGTGAGCAACTTAATCTGGGGGGAGGATGACCCAAAACACTCACTAATTAAGTGTCTGAGGGAGAAAATGTTCTGCCCCCAGCACTTACAAGGCACTGACAGTACAAGAGAAAAACACCCCGGATCATGTCTAGGAGAGGCTACGGAGGAGCCTGGCTCAGCCAGGGAAGGGACAAAGTCTCTTCATCAAAGCCGAGCCACCAGCCCAAGGAGTTTGGGAAGCCACCCATTAACATTATTTATTTCTTCCAGCTCTTTGCTCCTTCAGGGCATTCGCAGCATGGGAGGTAAATGGGACACAGTGCCAGACACAGCAAGGTCCGAGGGGCGCTTGGTCAAGGCCGGAAAGACACACGCTTAGAGACTTTCCAGGAAAGCCCTGAGGAAGGTGTAGCTCAGTCACTCACTTGGATGCCATTGCTTTCCCCTGCGAGGCTGCTCCTGCCAGGCTTTCAATGACTGCTCAATTCCCTGAGTCCTGGACTGCATCTTCCTACTTCTGCTGCCAGCCACCAGAGCAGCGTGTGCGGGGCTGCTCCACAGTGCCTGCTCACAGCTTTTCTGCTACATGGCCTCAAAAATAGATACCCTTTTCAGTACAAGGAAAGACAACTCCAGCCCAGTTTGACCTAGAAAATACCAACTAACCCTGCAGTACCCCCATGAGGCTTTTGGAAGTGCCTTTGGAAATCAAAGATTTGGATATCCACGGTATTCATGTTCTCTAGCTTTGACAGCAGATCCATCAGGAACTCAAGCAACCAGCTGATCATAGGCACTCCCTCTCTCTCACAAATGCTCCTCTCCCATTAGATGATACATGGCCCCATTTCCAGGCTTTCCCATATCATCCTGAGGTTTTCCAAGCCATTTTTAACACCTTGCCAGAGTGAAGCTCTAGCCCTTGCCAAGGCCCCAGCCCTGTGTCCCTGGTGCCCTTGCTCCAGGCTGGCAATGTCACCCAGCAAGGCTGAGGATGCTGGACACGGCGTACGGAGCACACAGTGCAGCTCCTCCCATCGCTCACTCAGGCTTCCTAATGGATTCAAGAAACAACTAATTCATGCCTGTATCAAATATTAAAGAGACAAACCTATATTCCTGTCACAGGCTCTCTGCCACTGCCGTGTTGTTGGACCATCTGCCTGCCTTTTACTTCATTCTACAGCATATACATTAAATCTTATCAAACAATCAATTAAGAAAGAAATCAGATCTATTAGCACTAGAAGCAATCAGTTATGGCATCTCAAATGTTCCATCTCATTTCCTTTAGTCACTTCAGCCTTATCTAGATCTGGTTTTTTATCTGTCCACTTGGTGGGATCACTAACCCCTTCCCTGCCAGGCCCAACTCACTGCTGGGTGTGCAGGGAACAGCTCCTCAGCAGGTCTGGTGGGCTCTTTCCCATGTCATCTCCCCCAGTTACATTTTACCAAAGCTGAAGAACTTTTGGTTCCTTCAAGTTGGTGTTGATGGTGTGGCCTCTCCTAATTACACGGCAGGCTGCCTCAGATCACATGGAAGATTTCTGGACACCACTTACTGAAGGAATTGCCACAAACCATCTCATGGCAAGGACTGAAACCAGCAGCAAAACGTAGGGCTGCAGCCCACAGTGTCCTGGCACTCGTGCTCTCGTGCTGTTTGGCTGGTTCCAGGCATCCCCAGCAGCCACAGGGATGCCTGAGGGCGTGGGAGAGCAGCCCAGCGGCCCCCACAGCTGCCCTGCACCCACCAGGGCTGCACTGACCTGTGTGATGCTAACAGTGATGAAGGAGCAATGTGGGAGGGAACAAGTTGCATGCTGAATTTCCCTCAAAAAATTCCTGCCCATCACCACAGCCATTTGTAAATGGACTGGGAGAAACTGTCCCCATCTCCATCCTGTACCTTCCCCTGGCACCAGGCATTTCTCACCCTGCTTGGAGAGTGGTATGTGCTGTGTGCCGAGGAACAGGCAAGGAGAGAGGAGGGCACACACGTGTCCTGAGGCAGTTCTGCCAATGTTGGTACTGTGGGTGCATCCAAAGTCAAGTAGTTCCAAATCTGGGAGAGCTGGGCAGCCTTTCATTTGAAAGACTTCAATAAAGTGCCTGAATTTTTCATGCATTCAATGGAGAGCTATAAAGTAAATCTCAACTCAGGTCTTAATTATAAAGCTAAAGGTTGCATTGCTAATAATGCCAATAGTGCAGCCTGTGATCATTAATAGTTAACATATGTGCCGCAGGCACCGCTCCTCTCAAGGACCTGAAATATTGATAAGGGAGCTGAGGGAGCAGGGAGGAGCCAGCACACAGGCCCTCACAACAGGGAGGGGGTGGCTGGAAAACTTGGAAACTGCCAAGGCACTTCTTTGCTACCCAAGTTCAACCTTCCCCGAGCTGTATGAGCCAGATTTGTGTGGGAGTAATTGGGGTTTCTATCATACAGGCCACAAGAAATACAGAGTGTTTTGCTTTTGAAGCTGCCTGGTGAGGGAAGGCTCGATGGTGTCACTGGCCTAAGCACCACTGCGAGACATCAGTCCAAGCTCTGTGTGTACTTCGGCCCACACAGAAAGCAGCTGCAGCCAACGATGGTGCTCCTGACTGGGGAGATGCTGGTTTTCTTGCACTAACTTCATAGGAACAACTGTTACATGTGGTAAAAAGAGCAAATCTGCCTAATGCCGTTTTGCTACACAGAAGCCACTCTTCAGCTTAGCAAGAGGCTGAATTTCTGGCTGGCTTAGAAAAATAACTTTAAGCAATCAAAGAAATTCTGATCTATAAAGACAGATTTTACATTTGTCAGTAAACTGCCTTCCCCTGAAACCATGGTCAGCTGTAACAAATTCAGAGCAGAGCCAGGCTCAGCCAGGAACTGCACTGCTGCACAGAGAGAAAGCTGACATGAAGTAGGGTGCTGACCTTGTTGCCTTTTTATTTTTATCTTCCTCTCTGTACACACACCTTTGTGCCCCAGCAGAGCCCCAGCCACCGTGGCACAATGGCTGCAGAGCTCAGCCACGTCCATCACCCTGCAAACCTCATCACAGGCAACACACAAATCTGAAGGGATGACAGAGGTGCTTTGGGCAGGACCTGCTCTGTACTGCTTGGCTCCACTGGAACCACCTCCCAGAGCCTGGAGAGAGGTGGCAGCATCACAAGGGGAGCTGGGAGGTTGACACACTGTGGGGTGCAGGAGGCCAGGACCTGCTCCCCTCGCTGCTCACCTGCGATACCGTGATGCTGCATTTCTTTGCCAGCTCTTCTTTGGCTTCTTCACTGGGGTAGGGGTTACTGAGGTGGGAGTAAAAATACTCATTCAAGATTTCTGTGGCTTGTTTACTGAAGTTACGCCTTTTCCGTCTGAAACGAGAAAAGAAAACCCCCAGTTGTTCCTCCAGATGCCAGCAGGTCCCTGTCAGGGTTGGATGGGGGGCAGTGGCCCTCGTGTCTCTCGCCTGTGGTGCAGCACACAGAAACACAGCAAAACTGTCCCAGCACCCACCCTCAGCCACCCCAACACCACGGGAGGGAGCACAGGCTGCAATGGCATGTCCTGCACCCAGCTCTGTGGGTCTGGACTCTGCCTCTGGCTTCACACCTCTGACTCTCCCAGAGTTCATCCCATGAGGGCACAGGCCACATTCACGTGTCGTGGCAGCAGAGGTGAGGCAGATGCTGAGCCGGCAGCCTGCCTGCGGCTCCTCCACAGCCAGGTACGCAGCCCAGCCCAAAGCTCCCGGCTGCTGAGCCCCTCTGTGCCAGCAGCAGCCTGACAGACCTCTTCCCCCTCCTTCCCTTCAGCACAGGTCAGCTGAGGCTCCTGCCCAGCTCCCTGGGGTGAGCACAGTGGAACAGGACAGGGTGGCTGTGCTGCCATGTCCTCACGTAGCCCTCCCTGAGCTAATTGGCTTTCAACACCAAGTGGATTTCAGGGCTTTGTGAGGGAGACCCATCTGTGCCCTGTCCTGCCGAGGGCTGTGTGGGGCCTGGGCTCTGGCCCCACGTGGGACAGGCACCAAGATGTGCCACCTGGTCAGAACAGGAGCCTTGCAGAGCACACTGGCACATGCTCCAGCCGCCGGGAGCCACCCACCAGTGACACGGTGGCAGCTGGCACAGGTTACAGTGCAGCGCCTGCACAGCTGCAGTGCCATCCCTCCATGCTGATGGCTGCTCTCCTTTTAGCAGAACATCCTCTGGAAAGCTCCAGTTAAACATTTCCTTGGAGCTCCTTCCCCCAGGGCTGTTGCAATCACTGCTGGCGCCCCAGGCCAGCCGGCAGCCGAGCGCAATCCCCAGCGCGCTCTTGCAGAGTATCACGATGCTGCTAACTGCACTGTATCCTGGAGCAGGCAGGCTCCCTCCCTAGAGCTATGTTTATCTCATTACTGTGCTTCCGCTCATTTTGCCTTATTTACCTTTCTCCTTTTTAAAGAAATCACTTTAAAATGTGCATCTGCAGGCTCTACCTTCGCGTTCCTGGAGCTCTCCACAGACATCTCCTCCAACTGCCTGCAATTACCCTGATTTCCCACACCTGCCAGTGACCTCCTTGTTAATAACATTATTTTGCTCTTGTTTAGCTCCTCACAGCTTTCAGGTGTGAAGCGTGAGCTGTTGGAGGAGGGAGGCTCCGCATGGCGCCTGCTGCTCCTCCCCGTTCCGCCCGGCTCCGCTCCCACTCTGCCCAGCTCTGCCCAGCTCTGCCCAGCTCTGCCCAGCTCTGCCAGCTGCCAGGGCCCTGCTCTGCCGACAGAAGGCCTACAAAGGGAATGGGGTTGGGGATCAATATCCCACCTAGGCCTCCAAACAAATCTGACTGTTCCTATAAACCCCCCTCCTAATCCCTGTGTGCCGGCCTCCCGGCAGCCTGTAGAGCAAGCAGCCCACCTGGCTGTGGGGACTAGCTCCAAGCTCTGGCAGCAATGTGGGTGTCTGAGGGAGGGAAAACAAGTCCAGTCTTTGCACTAAAATATTTAGAAAAGACATCACTGTTTCTGAAACCTCTGTACAGGCTTCTCTGCTTTCACAGCAGCTCCGGGTGAAGGACAAGGGCCCTGGGCTTTGCTGGGACAGAGCAGCCTCTCCCACCCATCTCTGCACCACCAGGCTCTCCCGGGCTGCCCAGAAATTATCTCTTCCCCCCCCCAAAAGAGGCAGGGACAATTGCCTCTGCCTTACCTGGCATCGAGGAACCTTGATCTTAAAATCATTACTGCTTCACAAGTGCTTTGTTTGAGCTGCATCTGGATGGAGCTGAATTTTCGATGAATGATGCCCACCATCCTTTCAATCTCCTTGGGAGAAATGGGACGTGTCCGGCTCTGTTCTCTGAGGAGGTTCATCACATGTGTGGTAAATTCATTACATGCCTGTGGAGGAAGAAGAGACTCAGACATGGGTTTGTGCTGTTCCACAAGGACATAAGCTCTGCCCCAGCTGTTGGGGGAAAGGCAGCACTGGGAACTGAGGGACGCTTGTGTGGCTCATCCCTCTGCATGTGTGTGGCCACGGGAGCAGATCCCACACACCCTGTCCAGGAGACACAGGGCCATCCTGGAGCAGCCAGGGGAGCCAAGTGACCGTGGCACTGCTCCTTCCTGCCATGCTCATCCTTTTCCACATCCCCACGTCCCAGTGGAGAGGAGTGGTTGGATCGGCGCCTGTACCAGCTGCGAGCAGGAGCAGGATCTGAGGGGAGGTGTGAGCATACCCGGGCGAAGCCTGGGCAGGGCAGCCCCGAGCCCCATGCCCTCGCAGCACTGAGGAACCCAAGACCTTTCTGAGGCACCCTGTGTCCCCTCAGTGGGTGGGTTTCAGTGACACTGTGCCCAGCCTGGCCCACACCAGGCGGCCAAGGCACTGAGAGAGGGAAGGCACAAGGAGCCCTTGATTATCACTCCCAGACTATGGCACATTGATATGAACTTGGCCAGGCTGCACCATCAGCAGGAAACCCTTGGTATGTGCCTCCACATGACCAAGTGGCCGTCACACTGCCATCCTGCCTTCTCTAAAGCCAGGCTGCAAAACACCTACATAACGTGTCTGAAAACCACATTTTCAAGGATTCTCCCACATTTCAATAGATTATGTGAGGGAAAGAGTTAAAAGTGAAAAGTTTATGCATCTAAAAACTCATAATTTCCTATAACATTTGCTGAACGTCTCACAACTTATTAAGTGAAGCCATCTATGAATGCAAATGCTGATTAGCAATTTGGCAATAGCCCAACATTTGCAGAATTCACATAGCTTTTCTTTAAACCAGTAGTTCATACATGATTAATTAGAACATCTCATTTATGTAGTGTGCACTTTAGCTCATTACTCTAAGTAAAATTCGTTAAGTATTTACATTTAGATAATTAAAATCTGGGTACACCCTTAAGAAAGATGCATACACTTCAGGCAAAGTGATTTTTTTTTTCTTTACACTACTGAAAGTAAATTACAGGCTAATTTACATCCTTGCAGCACTTGTTGGAGGCAGCACTTGGCAAGGCTGGGCAAGCCCTGGTGCAGAGCCCTTCGCCTGCCACCACCGAGGTCGCGGTGCCACCGCTGCTCGTGGCCTCTCGGCACCAGCGTGGCTGCCACGGCTCATCCTGCCACGGCTCATCCTGCCACCACCACCCCCGGACTGCCCAAGGCTCCCTGAGCTCCAGATGAAGGAGTTCAACATGTCTCATCCTCACTTCCCATCTGTATATTCTCTTAATCAAGGTACAACCTGAGCATGCAAAAGCTCAGGTCCAGCCCTCTGACCACAGCAGGAGCATCAGCTTTGGCTCACGTGAGAAACGGGACACAGGCACCAAAATGCAGCGGCTCTCCCCGAGATCAGACAGCAGTTCTGACTGTCCCAAAATGCAGCTGAACCCAAGACTTTGGCACTGGATGGACATTCTGGGCACGCAGCTTGCCACATGCCCCCTTTTTAGATCTGGGGAATTCAATTTTAAAGTAAAATGGCAACTGTTGCATTAGAAATATTTTCAGCTATGTCTTTTCTATAAGAGATATAGTATCAAAAACTGGACATTTCAAAGCAAAAGTGAGTTTCTTGCTTTCAAGAAGTAAAAAACTTTCCTTGATTTTACTTGACTTGCCTGATGAGACTTGGTTTGGCTATAACTGCTTGGAGAGCCTGGGTTTCATTCATCTCCACCTGCACCTCCCCTCTGCAGAGCTGCCTCATGCAGCACGGTGGGGGGAAGCTCAAAAGACTCTGATGCTTTGTCTTGTTTCTCTTGTTTATTTATAGCGTCCAAGCTACTTGATCCCTTTTCCAGGACTATTTTTCAGGCCTCTGCTTGGTGCCCGAGACATTATTAATAATGTCAGGTTATAAGTGATGGCCTTGTTAACCTGCTCAGAAACCTTGTAGGAGCAGGGATGCTCCTGCTGCCTCAGTGCTTCATCACAACGGCACAGATGAGCACAGGAAAAAGAAAGGAAATGGCCCAAAACAGTATTTAGGGGCAGGGTGGCATCCAGTGCTCTGTGGGGCTGGTGGTGGCTTCCGAGCTGCCACACTTCACCCCAATTTGGGGTGAGTTCAGGAGACATCTGTGAACTCAGGAAGTGGGTTCCCAGCTGCTCCGGGAGGCCTGGGACCCTTACAGTACTTTTGCCTACAGCAAAAAATGTATTTCAGTGTAATTACAGCAGATAGCTTTCAATATGTCATCTCTGTTATAGGAGCTGTAAATTATGGAAGGCGCTGCCTGTGCGCGGCCATTTCTCGCGGCACCCGGTGAGGGAGCGCTGGGCGATGGCGTGACACACTTTCCATTTCTCTTCCCCTTTTTTTTTTCCTTTCCTGAGTGCATTCCCCTAACTGGCAACAAATATCAGGATCAAACTCAGCCTGGAAAGCGTCCCCAGGAAGGCGCTCTGGTTCCTGCGGGATGGCGGCAGTGCCGGGCAGGGATGGCGGGAGCTGCTCCTCACGCAGGCAGGTCCCGGCGTGGGCTCCCCGTGCTCCCGCTGCAGGAGGGCACCCGCCTCCAGAACCTGCGGCGCCCGAGGCTGAGATGCCAAGCCCTGGCTGCCTCTCGGGCACTGTGGTGAGACAAACCGGCAGGAGACAGTTTGCTGCCAGGCTGGGGAAATTATCATATTTCTGTCGAGCAGACGTGGCTGGGTGTCAGGATCCGTGGGGAAGCGTGCATGTCTCAGAGCAGCTCCACCCCTCTCTCCTGCTCCAGCAGCACTTGAGCATCCTCCAAAGTTTCCTGTGGTGTGGACGGATGGCTGTGACATTTCAGCTGAAATCTTTGTAAATGGAGCTACAGGGCAAAAAATGCTCCTGCTTCCACCACATCATTAAACTTATTAGAGTCCAAGGATGTTTGCCAGGAACCAGCTGCAAGCACCAATCTGCCACCGCTCTGGCCCAGATCTGCTTCCATCCTGTGTCTCTGTGGCTGTATGAGACACGCTGCTGCTGCGTGGGGCTCGTTAATCTGACAGCCATCCCCATCCCAGCACTGTGCCTGCACCCGGCAGGGCATGGAGAGCCCGGGGGTCCCCACGGGACAGCTGGGGCCTTTGGGGGTCAGGGGAGAACAGGAGATTTGCACAAACACCCCAACAGGTATATGCTCGGTTATTTGTTCACCACTTGAACAACACAGTGAAAGAGGCAGCACAGATGAGGCAGTGCCACTGGCACCCAAGCCACACTGTGCTGCTGGCACCTGGCAGCACAGGGCAAATGTTCCTGGTGCCACTAGCGTGGCAAATGTGGCAGGTCACCAGGTTCCAGTGGTGAAGGCAAACCCACGGGTCTCTGCAGTATGCTCTTCACTCCAAACAAAGACACCGAGTGCCAGCATCTGCCTGAACCAGGATTACCCTAGTTCCTGTCCCAAAGCCTGCTCCAGGAGCTCTGCTGGTGCCTCTCTGCCCACTCCCTCTCAATCTGCTCCGGCCGACCTGCCGTGTCCCAGTCGCGGGCCGGAGCCTCCCACCGCCTGCTCCGGGAGCCCATGGGCTGAGATGGCCAGTGCAGCCTGTGCTCCCCAACTCACCAGACCCAGCTGTGCAACACCTCATTACAGGGAAGAGGGTGGCACCAAGAGATGGACACCTCTCCTCTTTGCTGCTCTGGGCGAAGGGAGAAACACGGCCTTGGGTGTTGCTTTTGTGCAGTTACAGACAACAGAAAACACTGAGCATGCAAGACTCATCCTGGCCTCAGCCAGTGGCTCCTTGGAGCCCGACAGACTCCCATCATGGCTCTTTACAGGCACAGGGGTGGGGAAGGGGAGGAAGGGACGTGGTCCAGAGCGGGCAGCAGCGGGCACTTGCAAGCAGAGGAGAGCAGTGGCAGGTACACGAACAACTGAGAGACTGATGTCTGACCTGTTCATATTTCTCCAGCTCTGTGTGATAGATTTGTCTGATCTGGGTCAATTTGGCTCTGTAATCTGAGTGTTCAATAGAGTTATCTGAAGACCCTCCAGAGGCTGCTGCGGCTGCAGCTGCTGCCGCCGATCCCCCACCTTTCTCCGGACCTGAGACTCCTTCTGCCAGAAGCATATTGTCTAGTCTCATTAGCTGAGGATCGGGAGGGTCTTCCTCCTGGGCTCCTCGGATGCTCAAACCTTAGGCAGAAAAGAGAGAACAAGAGAAAACACAGTCAGTATTTCTGCATCTGCCCAGCCACTGCCCGCTCGCTGCATGCCTGCGAGGAGCCCTCTGCAGCGCCCGCCTTGCCCGGGGCCACGGGCACCAGCCCTGCCCTGGCCTTGCCTGCAGCACCCCAAGGGCACCAGATCTGCCCTGGACCTGCCTCTGGCATGGCCCCAGCACCTCAATTGGCACCCTCCTCCACAGCTGGTCCCGTGAAGCACAGCCTGGTCAGTGCCACGGGGGGATGGCAGTGCCGTGGGACCCTCTCCGCTCCCACACAGAGCAGAACCATCTTCGCGAGGTCTTTAAAGGACCCTGCAGCATTTAAACACCTCACTGTAAGCACCAGAGGGGTGTTCACACGAGGACAGGGACATTTGCCTTCCAAGACCCAGCTAAGCCTGCATAGGGCTGGCTCTACCCTGTTTGTTATATCACTTTGGTGCAAGGCTGTGTGGTAAAAGTACATTATTTATTTGAAAATAATTGATTTGTTTCTCATTTCCTTCCAAATGGATATGAGCATCATGTTATTCTTAGGGAGAGCTGTCCCACTGGACTCATCACTCCCATGAGGCCCAAGCGTTGGTTTAAAATGCCTGGGGAAAAGCTGCCACTTGCTCCTCAGCTACACGAGGCTGCAGGGGGAAAGCAAGAAGATGCTGTGGCTCCCACCAGCACAAATCCCATGGATGCAGCCACTTCCATGTGTGCCCATGGTTTCTGGCTCCACACAGCTGGAGGGAAATGATGAAGCCAGAGCTGGGAGCACCCCCTGAGGAGCGGCCGCAGCGGGAGTGGCTGTGGAGGCTCCAGATCCTCCCCAGTGCCTGCTCACAGATTAGGGCTGCACAAGAAGGAATTCAGGTTGCCCTTGGCTGTGCAGGGATTGGGATGCTGTCACGGTGCCGGGATACTGAGTGTGTGTTTAAATTGCCAGTGCTCTCGCACTGTATTGTTGGGAACAACATTTTAAATCTAATTTTTGTTTTAAATCACAGATTTCCAACTCACTGCTCAGTCAGCACCTTCTCTGCACCCTATAGATCAAGGCTGACAATTTGTGAGTGAGTCAAGTCAGGCTGGCACGGTGCCAGCTGGTACCAACAGCACCAAAAAGCAAGTTTAAAAATAATTACAGTCGTACAAAGCCACCAGAGCTGGTGTGGCTTCTTGAATCAACATTTCCATCAGAGGCGTAAGGCACCATGTGCCTCCCAGCCAATTAACCTCTTTAGCTCTGTTTCAGAGCAGGCACTTGTGCTGTGGCCATGGCAGGTCCTGGCACTGCCACTGGCACTGCACGGGTTCATGCAGGCACCTGCACTGGCCCTGCTCCTGGCAGTGCTGTGGGCTCCAGGTGGGCTCTGAGCAGGCTGTGCCAGATGTGTCAGCACCACACAGCTGCCAGGCATGGAGCTGGGCACCAGCAATGTGCTCCCTGCACTCTGGGAACAGCACAGGGATTCCACCCTCGCTGTCCCAAACCCCATGTGCAGTAGGAGGTGACCCCCCTCACTGGCACACCTTCAAGAAAGCACAGCATTAATTTTGCCCTAAAATACACATTTTAAATCTGTCACCTTCATTTAAAACTATAATTCCATATAATTTCATGGGAATAATAAAACGTCTCATCATCTCTTTAAATTATTTCTGTTGCCTGCTCAGATATCCACAGGCAAGGGCTGATGACACCACGCATCGTCCTGGCATGCCCTTGGGCTGGCACAAGCGTGTTGGGGACAACTCCTAGCATGGCTCAGGGCACCTGTGCTGTGGCCAGGGAGGGTGATGCCACACTCAGGGGTCCCTGCAGCAGGACAGGGGGTGGTCCCTGGCCAAGGGAGCCCTGTGGCCTCCCCAGACCATCCTATCCCTCACCCCCCATTCCCTAGGACCCATTTCCTCAGCTCTTGCAGATCCCCTGGCCTGCAGTGCCATAACACAGGTGTGATTTCCTTGGTGAGCTGTTCTGATTTTAGTCTCACTCCTCCTCTGCTCTGCTGCCAGTAGGTTCAACAGTGTCCTGGTTTTAATCCATGTCAGCTCCCTTTTCCTTCTCATCAATGATTTCTACTGTTGTTTCTTCTTTTAGCTTCTGGACTCCTCTCAGTCCACGTTTCCTGTGCTCTATTCCAGCTGCTTTTACTCAGCTGCATTTCCACTATGGAACTCATCCCCTTCCCAGTATCCCATCATGGTCCCACTCTGCTCCCAGATGCAGATGCCCAGCCAAAACCTGCAACAAAATAATTTGGTAAAATTGCTGTGATTTCTGGATTATTTACTTCCATCAACAGGCGAAAGCTAAAGGGCTTTGTCTAAACTGACACAATCCACCCAGACTTAAATTAATATTCCAAATCCCCAACCCTTCTCTATAAACTTGTCACAGGACAGCAAGTGGCCCCTAAGGTTTAACAGCAGGAGCTGATGCTGCACTGAGACCACAGGAGCTGGCGAGGGGCCCTGAAGCTCAACAGAAAGAATCTCAGTCAATGAGGGCAACGACGAAGCCACTCGGGTGTCTCGCACGTAACCCAACACGTGCCCAGGGCTGGTGACAGAGGGGTGGCACATTGTGTTC
>NC_087568.1:685000-745000 GCF_036250125.1 Pseudopipra pipra
AAAAGCTGGGGGCTGTCCAGGTGCCCAGGGAGCAGGACAGCACATCCAGTGGACGAGGTCTCTGCTTTAATGTTGTGAAAGCGCACGCTTATGAAAAAATATGCTCAAAGTTTTATACATGTAGAATTTCCTACCAATAAATCACACAAATGGATATCTACACCGGGTAATAAAACTGAACAGATTCTAAAACTGATCGGTAAAGTTGCTCATAAATTGCTGTTTTTAGCAAGCTGTAAACAAAAGCTGCATAAGCACCAAGTGAGCCTTAGGAGGGACTAGGCACACAGAGTGCTCCAGCTGCTGCCTGCAGGGAGAAGGCACAGGGTTTGGGCAATGGTTGAAATCTTTTGTTATTGCCCAGCATAAACATTCCATCTCTGGCTCCATATACTGGCAACAACAAGAGAGGAGGGAGCAGGAGTAAATGCTGTGACTTTGTGGCCCCCCGTGGTGCTCTCCTCCTTGCAGGGGTTTACACGACCCAACATACCCACAGTTTGATGGGCTGGCCAAGGCATATCTCTGTGCTCTCTATATTTTATTTACTTGCATTTCAACAAAAGAAAGAAAGCACATGCAAACCACGCACTGAAGGCAATACTTACCTGACAGGAACAGAAATTATGTGGGATTCCCAGACCAGACACCACAGATGAACACACTGTAAACTCACCTTTTTTGTTTCAGAATGACACAGAAATGACTATTTTAGCTGCCTGTCCGGCAGCGAAACACACACCAGCAAGGCCCCTGCTCAGCCCTGCAGATTGGATTACCTGCACAGAGGACCTGGAATCTGCCAGGAACAGCCCTTCGCAGAGTGGGTGCTCCAGGTGGCAGAGGCAGAGATGTCAGCTTTGATTTGAGCTAACAGAAAAGAATCTTTGGATGGAAAAGCTCCAGGACCTTTGAATTAAATGAAAGACCAGAACACTCCACAGAATGTCTGCAATAACAGTCTCTACAGAAAATTATGAGGAACTACATAAATCCACCCTCTTCCTCTTCACACAGGCTCATTAAAGCAGTACTGACTCTCTGGGCAGCTATAATTCTGCTGAGTGATACCCTGGAATCACCCTGTCAATACCCAGTGGTGTGCTGCCTCTCCAACTATCTGTGCCCCTAATATTCCTCTCTTTGATGGGATTTGCTGACCTTTAATCTGATGCTAGTTTACTCTCATCACTGAAGTGCAAGTCAGAGAGCAATAAAACGGCAACCTCACTGATTCAAAAGGGAGAGCTAAAGCGCCACTAACTGTGAATCTAACCTTTTGGAATGGCTCTGCCTTAAAAGGGGAAACACGAAGTGCAAGGCAGCTAAAACAAACAATATTTAATGCTGACTACAAGATTTATGGCAGCCCTCTTTGCATGAGTATTAAATTGGAATTCCAGGGCTGTAAATTGAGGAAGAGGAGAGGGAAGCCAGCGCAGACAGAGCAAGGCCCCGCGCAGCCCCTTCCCCGTGGCACGGGCACCGCGGGCACCGCCGGCACAGGGAGTGATGGGCAGACAGCAGCAGAGCTGCCTGAGCCAAGAGCCTGACAGAGTTCAAGAAGTGTCTGGATAATACCCTCAGGTACATGGTGAGACTCTTGGGGATGGTCCTGTGCAGGACCAGGAGTTGGACTCACTGATCCTTGTGGGTCCTTCCAACTCAGCACATTCTGTGATTCTGATTCTGTGAGAGACCTGACCCCAAAAGGACAGCCCAGGGAGGTGACAGGTGTAGCACACACCCCTTGTAGGAGGGAAATCAAGTGGAAATAAAGGTTCTTCAAATGCTGGTGCCCTTCCCCAGAGGAGCCACTGGGGGCTGTCTCTTGGCCTGTCCCCACCTCTCCAGCCCTGAGCTGAGACAGGGACCCCCTGTCTGGCCACGCTCGTCACCATCCAGACATGTCCAACAGACACAGTGACAGCAGAGCTGGAGAGTGGCCTGTCCCTGCACAGGCCACATGGCATCTCCACCTGTTCTTTTAGTTACTCCCTAAACTGCAGGAAATCACAACCTGCAACATGAGCCTGACATTCCAATGGGCCCTTTACCTATCCCAGAGGGACTGACCACCACTGCATCACTGGGTCAGGGTGCAGGAGTGTGGCCAGGCACTGTGAGGGCGTGCACCCAAAGCCAGTGCCTCCCGAGTGACCATTCCCGTGGCCAGCACACAGAGAGGAGTGTGACCCTGAGGAGCACCACCAGCACCCCCAACGGTGCCCCAGCAGGGGAGTGCGTGCACAGGGCAAGCAAATAAAGGAGACAAATCTCACACATTGTGCACACACAGATCAACACAAAACACACTGAAATCACAGCACAAAGTAAAAGAGAAATTATTGCATAACAAATTTTTCCTTGGCTCTCTGGGGAAAATAAAGACTGACAGCTTTGGGTTTAACAGGTGCTGCTAGAAGATGAGCTACTTATTAATACTGCTAGGAAGGAAAAAGATGATAAAAACTATAATGTGATTAATTATTTATGTTTACGAGCATGATTTTTAAGAGTTACAGTCTGTCATGCAAATCGCTCGGTCTGGTTCGACTCGACACATCTCAGCCCAGAACGCGCCTGAGGGCTCTGCACAACACGTGCAGTGATTACCACGGCACTGCCGGGCACAGAGCCCCCGCCCTGGCACGGCGTGTGCCTGGCATGAGCCACCTCTCACCCAGCGGCACCGTGGCCAGAGGGGGAAGAGGCTGAAACAGGAGTTTCTCCTGAGCACAGATATTGGGAAAACTCCTGGTGTGACTTCCTTTGCAGGCAAACCGATGGCAGAGTGGAGTAGGTGCCAGCCCTGGTGGTCCCCGGCCACCCTCCTGCTCGGAGGCACCACGGGTCCCTGAGGGACGAGGCTCCCTCAGCCTGTGCAGTGACCTGAGCACCACGAAACCGCAGCACCGGCGTCGCCAAAACAGCCGCAGATTTGCATGTAGCAATTACTGCTCAACCCCCCCGGCTCTTCTGAAAAGAAAATTGGACATGAACATTTGCAGGAACTCACAAAGACAGACTTTGTCAGACCTAACAGGGCTGATAAGGGGAGAGCTTTTACAAGGGACACCGAGAGATGTATCAGGCGAGCGCAAGGCTGAATACAAAACAGTATTACTGTAAAAAAGAACAAAGAAAAGGCCTGCTCTGCCTAAGAACTGGTAATACATTAAAAATTTAAAACCTGGCACGACAAATCTGGATACTCCCTGCAGAAGACAACTGATATTAATGAACAGGCCTGTGCATTCATTGTCTGGGATCCCAGAGGAAAAAAATAATGCTGGTTACACTGAATTTTTTAAAGAGAAATTCTTCCCTGCACAAACAGCTCCTCTGCCAAACGATCAGCGTATTCCTGGCAGTTTTAACCATCTAAAACCATTCACCTGCCCAAGCACTGGATTCACCTGAAGGTCCCTCATTTCTCCATGCAATTCCTCAGCACAAGACTCCATCAAAGCCCAGCTGCCCCCACTAGCATTGATTTACTTGGGAAAAAGTGCTCAGGCTTGGCTCAGTGCCCCTCTCAGCTCCAGGAAAAGCAGCTCTCTCGGTACAGAGGAGTTTTTGGATTGCCTGACCTGGCAGCACTCAGGGAAGATGAAGAGAAGACAACTCCTTCATTTGCACAGGCCCCCCCGGGTCCTGGAGGAGGGTCCCGGGAGCACCCAGCTGGATTTGGGGCTTGGCAACACTTCCGCAGCCAGGAAAGAATAACCAGAAAGTCTGGAAATGCGGAACACAGCACACATTTCTCCCCGGTGGACACAGTATCAACACTTACACAGGCTGGGACAAAGAGCAGGAGAAGCACTCAGAGCTCCACTGGCATTGTCACTCAGTTGGCACATGGAATGTGGAAGTCTCCATGGGAAACCTCTCCAAGTTGTGTCGTAAGATCTGGGCAGCCACAAAGCCCATCAGCTCCACCAAATGTGTCATGGAAAGTGGAAACACGAACCACAGGGAGCTGACAGAAAGAGGAATACATTTGGGAAGGAGGATCTGGGCAAAGCTGGGGGCAGCCAGGGCACCCAAAACCAAGGTTGCACAAGGGGCTCAGGCCCTTGGCTTGAGCCACCCACATAGCTCCCAGCTCCCCAAGGGCTGTCCCTGAGCTTGGCTTCTCCTGCTCCTTCCCAAAACCCGCATGACTCCTCAGTGGAAGGGCTTTGGAAACACTCCTTACGGCACAGTGCAAACCCTGGGGACACCCAGCCCACACCCAAGGCCGCGGTGCCGGCTGGTGTGTCCGGCTCAGCGCAGAGCTCGGCCACTGGAGCGGCCAGCATGGGGAGGGGTGCCCTAAAACCAGCATGGGGAGGGATGCCCTAAAACCAGCATGGGGAGGGGTGCCCTAAAACCAGCATGGGGAGGGGTGCCCTAAAACCAGCATGGGGAGGGGTGCCCTAAAACCAGCACAGGGAGGGATGCCCTAAAACCAGCACGGGGAGGGATGCCCTAAAACCAGCACGGGGAGGGATGCCCTAAACCCCATTGCCCTCGGCTCCACACAGCACTGCCCTCCCTGCGAGGCTCCAGGGCCGTGTGACAGCCGCACACTCGAGCGCACACAACAAGCAGAGGCTCGTTGTTCCCGCTGTCGCCGCCGCACTCCGGAGGTGCCGGGGGTTTGGTGGGAGCCTACCTGCCCGCAGCAACGCGCCGGGGGACACGCTGGGAATATCAGTGGTTTCCAGCAGGGTCACCCGTGCACCACACAATTATGCCGGGGTGAGCTGTGGCAGAGGGAACGCCTCAAGTTTTAAACTGTCATTAGAATACCGTGGCCTGGTTTTAACAATGCAGCAGCGCTTCTAATGATCTTTAAGGTAATTCACTATTCAGACCCCGAGCAAAAGATGCAAATGTACCACTGAAAGCTCCTTATTAAATACCCACAGGCTACAGTTCTGTACAATAAGTGGTCCAGGTCTTTTTAGAACATCCTAATTAGATGAACAGAGATGCAGAAAAATGCAAAACCAGGTCATGCAGCAAAAATGTTGGGGGGAAAAAAAAGCTGCCAAACAACCCCCCTCCAAGCCCCTCATTAAACACCCTCCCCCACCCTGCATCCTTTATTAAACCCTCTCAGTGTGATGAAGGGCAGCCAAAGGCTCCCAACCCACCATTGCCCCCAAAACAGAGGTGCCCGATATTGTTAAAGTTAAGTTTTCAGTTTATTGCCAGGGATATGTCTAAGTGATGATATAAATAATACTATGAATAATACATTAAGCAAAAACCCAATCTGAAATTAAATTCGCCTTGGGTTATCTCCCTTTTTCCTATATACATACAGAATTATAATGCACTAGGGGAAAAAAAAACTCATATCAAGGTAACACTTTTTCCCGGTTTGAAAGTAGCAAGAATTGCTGCCCCCGAATAGCTGCTGCCTTACACAGAGACATCAGACAGAACTTCCCTTCTCCCTGAATCAGAAGAGAAGCTGGCAGACAGGTGAGGACTGACTGGAAGGATGCTCTGGGCACGACTCCAGCAGAGCCGTTTGCTCCGGCCCGGCTGCAGGAACTGCAGCACCGTCTGCAGGGCACCAGGCACGTCAGACCCTCCTGACGTGCTGGGGGATCTGCCCTCAGTGCTGGGAGCTGCTCCTGTGTTTATTTATGTCTCCAGTTTGGCTCAGACGAGCACCAGCCCTTTACTCACTGGCTGTTTAGCATTTAGCACTGACCTTGCTGTGATTTCCAAACATTCTCACCATGGCCAGAATAGCAGAACAGGAATCATCCAGGCTCACATCAGGTGACATCCAAACAGTATTGGGATACCAGACAAAGGAGCAGAGAGCTACAGCAGGAGCTGGGCAGTGAGCTGGGCTGTGCACCAAGGTCTCTGCCCTGACCTGATCCCAAAACTGCTGTGGGATTTCAGACAAACCACTTATTTCTCCTCATGCCTCAGTTTCTTCAGAAGGTAAGACTGTGGCACAGAGTCCTGAGGAGTCTTGGATAAATTTAGAGCACTAGGAACAAAGGCCTTGAAAATACCTTGGCACCTATATTCCATCAACCCCGTGGCACCAGTGCAGCCAGTCCTCATCCCCCACACCAAAAGCAAGCTGTGTCCCCTCCAAGCACAGTGCTGTGAGGCAATGGATACGGGCTGGGGATCTTCTGAACAAGCACCTTCATCCTCCAGGTCCTTCAGGTGACTCTTGGTGGCACCAGGGACCTTGGTGCAGCCAGATGCCAGCTGCTGCTGAGGCTCTCCAAACTCCAGAGCACTAACACAAATTATGGCAATTCACGGGTTGGTTTTGTCATGTGAACATTAGTTCAAAGACAGCCAACTGGGACCAAAAAAACCTCATTTTCTGAATTCTCCAGTCGAAAAAATTTGGGCAACTGATTACTGAGCCTGGGGGAGGGCAGGAAGGACAATGTGCTCTGCCCTTCCAAAGCATTACTACCCCAGGCGAACACTGACACTGGTAGCTCAGGGTGGGACACTGGCATTCATTCTGTGTCCACAGGTGCTTCCTTAACACTAAGTACAAGATCTTCGGTGCCAACACATCCCAGCTTTTCCTGCTCCTCTCCCCCTGCTCTGTCCTGCAGACACTGGAGCCTCGGGGGGCACAGGCCGTGCCCTCTGGCACAGCAGCTCTGCTGGGAAATGGCAACGTCTTGGCTTTCCTCTTCCGTCCCTGAGCCTCGCCTGCGAGCGACGCTGGGCAAGACATGGTTAATGTGCTAATTACCATAATTAAGAGTTGCCAATTTAATTATAGCTGAGAATATTAATGCTGTAACATTTGTTGGAGTGCAGAAAACAAACCTTTAATGCACAGACTTTGTTCGCAAACATCTAATGGAGCCCTCCTCCACTTCACTTGGTGCTTCAGCGCTGACACAACAGCGATAGGTTCATATTGAAGAACTTGTCAGTAATCAGGCAGGAGGAGGCTAATTAGCTGGCAGGTTAATGAGTGTGATGGCTCTTGACAGCATTTTGTTACAGCCTCTACTGTATTTAAACAATAAATGATTATTACTTAAACACCATGGAGATAGTCTTATTAGGAGAGCTAGACCATATATTTATTTTCATAAAAATGAGATTAATTCCATAGTGTAAGTAATAAAATGTAAAATTTTGGCTGATTATGGTCTCACCTCTGAACAACCTCCAGGGTATCTCGGCAGAGGAGGAGAGCACAGGTTTGAATGCCCTCATGCTCTCCAGG
Source organism: Pseudopipra pipra (assembly GCF_036250125.1). Classification (NCBI taxonomy): domain Eukaryota; kingdom Metazoa; phylum Chordata; class Aves; order Passeriformes; family Pipridae; genus Pseudopipra; species Pseudopipra pipra. The sequence goes on from NC_087568.1 coordinate 692,229, forward strand.
AGAAGGCATCCTGGGCCAGCTCTGGAGGGTGGAACCTGGGCAGCAACAGACCCCGAGCCCCAGCAATGCCCTTCCCAGAGCTACCACATTGCCAGCTCTGACCAAACACACAGAGCAGATCCTCCCTTGTGTTACCCCTGGGTGCAGTGGGTGCCAGGGCTTCGCCATCCCCCCATCCTCAGGCTCACACCAGGCTCTGGATTCTTCTTCCTTTGACAACTGGGATTTGGAAACAGGTGGTGAAGTAGAGGAATGGCTCTGTGGAGAGATTAACCTATTTCTCTGTCCAGTTAAGGGGGGAAGGGGGACATCTTACAGCACTCCTGTCATCCATAAACATAATGAGAGTGAGAAGGAAGGTGTCTGCATCCAAAAAATCCAAAAGCACAGAAATACAGTGTCTTTCCTGCACAAGAGGAAGGTGGGAAGGAGCTCCTGGCTGCAGTCTGAACTGTATTTACAGGACAGGCAATTGCAAATATGTGTCCAGAAAAACCTTATCTGAAGAGAATTAAATTGAATCCATGGCTGTGTAATAATAAGGGAGGGTTATTTCAATTTAATATTTAGTGTTCCCTAGGAATTTGTACATAAACATGGAAGAAACAAAAGGCCTCACCTGCTGAGACTAATACCATTTTCGAAATTATTTTTGCATACATGAAAATGATTTGTGCCCCTCAGTGCTGCCACTGAACACAGGAATAAAACCAGAAAAGGCACTGAACTCCTCAAGTCCTGCCTCATCCATAAGAGCGCAGGTTCCATGTTTAAGATTCACACCAGCACAGGCTCAGGGCCCGGCAGCAGCAGCACAGGGCCAGTGATCCCTGCCCAGGGGAACAGACAGCCCGAGGCTCACCCGGGGCACCAGCAGCGCCCGTCCCACGGGATCCCTCTGCTCTGGCACAGCAGCTCAGCAGCACGGCCTCACCTCACATTCCTGGGGATAAACCTGTTCCCAAAGAGTCACCTGGACTTGGAGCCACATTCCCAGTTTCCTACAGCACGACTGGCACACAGAGCCTCACCTGCAGGCAAACCTGCCCCACGCAGAGCACGTGGAGCCACGTGGAGCCACACAGGAGCCACGTGTGGCAGCACAACAGCAGGAAGTGTAAAGTCACACCGATTCCAAACTGAACCTGCATTCCCAAGTTTTGCCAAACACAGGTCTTTCCTCCCAGTCCCGCAGATCTAAGAACCACACTGCACTATTAAACTTGGATAGGTGTGTAAATATACAGAACTCAGCAACAACACCAAACTTCCCCACAAAACTCTTGAACAACTCGGCTCGAAAGGGCTTATCCAAATTTTATTATTGTGACGTTAAAATATTAATAGCATTTGATAGAGCGATTTTAACCCGACGCCATCCCGGGAAGAGCTGGCAGCTGGCAAAAATCACCAGCCTCTCTAGCTGTTTAAATGAGAATATTCTTCAGTCTGAAAAATTATTTATAGAGGGTTTTTTTACTACCCTTGTATACTGCAATGTTATTTCCTTTCCCACACACTAGCAAAGTCCATTTTCACAACTGCTATAAAGCGGCATGTTCACAGCTAGTAAAACAACTCAATAAATAGCCTCGCGAAGCTATAGCTGTCTCATATCCTTTCCTCAATAAAAACAGAGGTGAACTGCTTATTTTCAGCAGCACACTATAAGAAGACAGAAGCATTATGACTGCTCATACATTCTGACTATCATTTGCCACAAGCTATATCTGTCAGCATTAAATAAAGCTGCATTATAAATGTAAACAAAACACCCACATCTACCAAATGAGCTGTCCGCCATGGCTGCAGGCAGGAATTGAACCCGCTTATTGACTCAGCTTGCTCTTTTTATTTATTCTCCTACAAAGACATGCATTTACTTTACCCTACAAGCAGAGTGGGTTTAGGGGCGGTGACTTGTCTCCTGCACAGGCAGAAAAGGCAGGTTCGTGACAAATGCAGATCTTAATGGGAACACCATTAGGTGGGCAAACATTGAACTATTATTGAAAAACTGATTTATTTTAAAAGGTTATCCTAGACCAAAACACTACATCATAAATAATTTGCAGGATCAGTCAAGTGAATTTATACTTACGATTTTTTTTAAAAAAGGTAATTCATTGCAATCAAATAATAATGCCAGTTGGAGAGGAATTACACTAAAATATCAACCGCTCAGAATTTACAGTCTGAAGAGGTTAAAAGGTGCTTGGCTCTACAGCAGCACAGAGCAGGCTGCTCCTCTGACAGAGGTTATACATCTCTCTACACTAGAAAAAAGTTCTGTCCCTGTCAGACAAAATTCACCTTTGCACAAGCCCAGAGCGGCCACCGACAGCCCCTGGGGCACGAGCGTGGCCCCAGCAGCCCTGCCAGCCACAGCCCCAGGGCCAGCACAGGGGGACACCCAGCCGTGCCCCCCATGGGCACACCCTTCCAGCCCCCACCACCCCGAGGAGACCCTCCTGGGCTCGGGGATGGAGCGTCTGCTGTGGGAGAGCGGGAGCAGAACCCGGCGTGCACCGCGCCCGGAACTCTGCGAGATAACACGGGCTGTGTAAAAATACTGCATGTTCCCCAATTAATAATTGCAATCAATTATTTATATAGATATTCACATTTCTACAAGGAAGGGAGAATAATTATAAATAATGCATTGGCTAGGAAGGAACAGACGCTTTTTTTACTATATGCTGAAGAAGAAAGAGGTTCTGCCAGAACAGTAAACAAGTAGTGTGGGGCCATTTCTCAAGCAGGACTGCAGAGTGTTATTGAACTCTGACTAGACCTAGCAGTGGTGGAGACATCACTTCCCTATTATACAGGTAGCCACTAAAGGAATTTCCACAGTATTCCTAAAACCTGGCACTTCTCCTTCGGACCTGAGAGAAAGCCGTGCTTAGAGACAGCTTCTCTTCTGTCAGGTGATGCCACTAGAGCTGCAAAGATAATCTTCCTTGGAAAACTTGCCAAAACTCCCAAATTATCTTTATTGTTATGACTGAAACTAGCTGTCACGTAGGAGGGGGCTGAGATGCCCAGTGTCACCAGGTGCCCTGCTCAAGGCAGCTCTCCCACCATCCTCACCCCCATCCCACACGGTGGGGTGCAGAGCGCTCCCAGCCAGACGGGAGCTGTGCCCCGCTGAGCCAAACCCTGCACGTGGCCTCTGACAGGCACCGACAGCCACCAGAGCAGGACCACGAGCACTGCTGGTGTGGCTGCACGGAAAGCAGATTTGGAACCTGGGTCCCTCAAGGCCCACGGCTGTGATGTGATATTGCTCTTCCATGTGATATTGGTCTGCAAAGCGATCCTGCTCTTCCCTTTCTCTCCAGAACATGGCAGAGAAATTCAAAGGTGATGTCAGAACAGGGAGAGCAAAAGCCCAAGTTAAGCAGTTGGATGAAGCTGGCACAAGCCCCCTCATTACATGGGGGCATCCCTCATGAACGGACAGGAACAAGTGTTTCGCTCTTTCACATCATCCATTCTTCCAGAGGTAGATATTAATTATTCCTGCTTTTCCATTTTAAGATAAGCTTGTTAACAAGAAATTACTGGGCAGCTCAGAGCGGCTGTCCTTTGGGTTGCTGCATCAGTGTTTATGATGTTTACAGAGAAAAAGAAAATCAGTTCAAGGAGTAGCAGAGAGTAATTAATGTATTGTAGTGTGGAATTTCCACTTCCTACCTCCATTTAAATCAAATCAAGCTTGGCAGTGCCAGAGTAAATCAAGGGGCAGCCACCAGGGAGAGGGGATCGGCAGAGGCATTAGAGCCAGATCCAAACCCGTGCCTCACCCAAGCTCCACTATTATTACTTGTGCAAAGCAAATATTCAGCCTCCAACCCTAAATCATTTCAATTCCTATTTCCAAGTATAATTTAATCTTTTTCAGCGACACTTGATGCTTACTTCATCACAGCATAATGACAGATTAAAAAGTTGTTGAATTAAATATTAAAGAGGACTTCAGGCAGTTCTGCATTTTTAAGGAATAACACAGATTGGAGATGAAATGAGAAGCCCAAATGCATATTTTATTCCAAAAGGAAAGAATACATATATTTTTCCTCCAGGCCACCTACTTTGTAATAAAACATAGGGCAGGTTTTTATTTAGTGGATAAAAGCATGATATAGTATTATAGGATTCGTATCACTGTAAACTGGTACTGTGCCATGGTGTCAAAGCCAATGACATCGTGAGATCAAACACAGCCCTTTGTTAAATATCTACATGTATCTGTGCTGCTTGGCTGTACTGCATATAACTCCATATAGCCATTCACAATATTTTCATTAGACTACCTAAGCACAATTTATTGACTCTCAGATGTGAAAGTTTATCTTGTGATGACACCTCCTGCATGACATCAAAGCACAGAATGCAAAACATAATTTAAGCTATTATTGAAATATAAATCATTCCAAGGGAAATTATGTCAGCATATGAATAAAAATAGTCACTTTAAATTTAAACTGTAGTTTAAAGTGTCTGGAAGTCTTGAAGATAAATAGAGATGACAACAAGTTTTGAACTTTAAAAAGAACCTCCACATTTCAATGAAAATAGTCCCAAACTATAGTATCACAATATAATATTGGGAGATTAATCTTTATGTATAAAACAGCCAGGGTGTACACCTTTAATTTTTTACATATGTATTAATATTTCTCCTCATCTTTATAGATGGTCATGTCTGTATGAGTCACACATTTTGCTTTTGCTCCATAACAAGCTCGATGCCCACATGCACAGAGAGGAAGAAGGAGGATCTGGAGAGGCCTTTGATAGCTGTGAAGTGAACACAATGCAATCAGTGGTGGCAATGGGACTCTCATCAAACCCTCAGCTCAGGTTTACTCAATACCATGTCCAGTAAATATTTTCACACGTATGCAGTTTCCCATCCCCGATTTGTGGTGTTAACACAAATCTGCTATCTCAGTGTGGGTTTGGGCCATGTGGCCATGGGGAGGCTCACAGGGTGACCCACCCACGGGCACTGCCCTGGGCAAAATACCTGAGGGGAAACGACCCATTTCCAACCATTTGTCCTGGCAACAAGAGCAGTAATTTTGCTATAGAACTAAAGCCTTGGGTGCTGGAAACAGGCAAAAAAATCCCTGGAAAATATACAAATTAAAATATTCTTGCTCTTCCCTGGCAGCGCCGCAGAGGCCGCCCAGCCAGGGCCCGACGGGCGCTCCGGACCCCCCGAGCAGCCGCTGCCCCGGCCCCGGCCCCGCACCGCCCCTCCCGGGCAGCGCCGGGGCCCGTCCCCGGCCCGGGGCCGAGGCAGGGGCTCTGTGGGGGCTCCGGGGCCTGTCCCCGGCCCGGGGCCGAGGCAGGGGCTCTGTGGGGGCTCTGTGGTGGCTCCGGGGCCTGTCCCCGGCCCGGGGCCGAGGCAGGGGCTCTGTGGGGGCTCTGTGGGGGCTCTGTGGGGGCTCCGGGGCCTGTCCCCGGCCCGGGGCCGAGGCAGGGGCTCTGTGGGGGCTCTGTGGGGGCTCTGTGGGGGCTCCGGGGCCTGTCCCCGGCCCGGGGCCGAGGCAGGGGCTCCCGGCGGGGCACCCCCGGGGCTCCCGGCGGCGCCGGGCCGGGCCGCGCCGCAGCCTCCCCAGTCTCGGGGCGCCATGAGCCTCCCGATTAGTGGGATATTATTAATTATTACTGCCGTTATTAATACCAAAGGGATCGTGGCCGTGTCTTTGTGAGCGCACCCACTCTGCCTGGGAGTCATTAAGCCGCAGAACAATACGGCGGCGAGCGACAAGAGCAAAGCCATTGTTCCCTGCCAGCCTCGCGGCCTGCGCCCATGTAAATGAACTTAATGCTCTTCATTCAGGCGCACTCGGAGGGTTCTCATTTACTGCCTCTCTCTCTGTGACAGCATTTTCTCACCAGCCCTGACTGCATAATTAATGCAAATGCAGCCTTAGTGTCATGAGCCAGGCTCCTTTGGTTTACTTTGGTACGACACTTACAGAGGAATATTAACTAGAGAAAGCAGCATCACAACAGGGGTGGAAAATCAGCCTGTCAGGGACTCATTCCAAATGCCATGGAAAGGAGAGCGCCTTCAAGATTGTTTCATCAAGGTGATTGAGAACAAAAACTACTGAGGAAAATTCGAGCTTACATTTATGAGCTTCTCCACATACATTATTTATATCACCCAAACCTATAGAAACGTTATTTCCAAGCACATATTTATACAAAGACAGTGTTTGGGCTGAGAACTGGAATTACATGTACACACATGGACCTGTGCTGATCACAGGTGAGGGCACTGCGCCCAGTCACGCTTTGTGTGCCTGTCCCCGCTCTCCAAGGCCACAGCACAAGGATTTATCCCAGCACAGCTCCACACATGCTCGCTCCTCAAAAAGGTCAGTGAGCTGCGTACCCAATATAGCCTTTGCAGGGATAATCCTGCATTTTAATCCTGCCTGTTCCAATCAAAATTGGCTCTGTTCGTTGTTTTTTTTTATTTTCCCAGTAGATCAGACAGCAGTTCTGCACTAAATACACACGAATTAAAGCAGTAAGGCAGGATCTAGCCCTATTCTCAACACTTTGTACCCAGCCTTGCAAGCAGAACATGCCTTTTTTCCACAACAGCCACGCTGGAAATGTTTATTCAGATTAATCCTGCCTGTATATCACTACCAGAACTCTGTCTTGTATTTTTGATCTGGAACAAAAGGAAATTCACAAGCACTATATGTTTATTTGCTTTGCTGCTTATTCTTTAGTTACACTGAAAGACTGCAGTTACACTGAAAAATACACCTCTTGGTATCTTTATTTCTGGAATTCGGGGGTTTCTGCATCATCTTTCATTACTAGCTCATGCTCCCAGGCACACCAGCACTGTCAGACCTTCTGAGAACACTGCTGCCCTTTACCCAGCTGCTAATACCACAGTTCACAAAAATACCCATCAGACTCCTCCCTCTTTCTCCCCACATCGTGCTAATTTAAAAAGCACAAGGATTTTAGCAGCAATAAATATGGACCCTGGTTATCTGCTCTCCCTTGATGGAGATTCTAGGTCACCTTTTTAAGGTGTCTGTACAGAATGGAAACTTGCAATCTTTTTTGTCTAGGAAGTGGAGATTTTCTGGTGATTCCCGAAACCCGTAACTTTAACAAAACAAGAATCCAAATACTGAAACGTTATTAAATGCTAAAAACTGGAGACACCCATCTGCCAAATCCGAGAAAGCTTGTTTACTTCCCAGTGAACAGACAAACCAAGCCCTGCCAGGGGACACACAACTGATCTGTGGGCAGCTCCAGCGAGGGTGAGCAAGTCTGTCTCCCACATGGCTTTGGACTGAATGCAGCACAGCCACCGTGCCATGGTCTGGGATCTGTGCCCAAAATGAGCATGGCCACCCCAAAGGGACCCTGCGAAGGGGATTTGTGAGAGGAGGCTCCGGGCTGTGGGAGCTGCTGCCATGGCAGGAGGGTGAGCTTGGTGATGGGTCTGGGCTGTGTCACCCACCTCTGGACACAGCCCTGCTCTGCAGAATGACTCGACTGATCACAAGCAGAGCTCAAGTGCAAAGGTTCCCTTCATTCTCTTTTTTCTGACTGAACTCCCTCCAAGTCAAAGGCATACTGCACACCTCAAGCTTCGACTTCTCCTCCTTGCTTTACTCCCATGAACAGAATTCCAGCAGCAGCTGTGCCACATGTGCCCAAGTCCTGCCCCCACACAGGGCAGCCACTCGATTCCCAGGGCAGGCACAGAATTCGGCTGCCCCAGGGTCAGACGTGGGCCAGGGGACAGCCTGACACCTTCCTGCTACCCGGCCACCGAGGCCCTCACCAATGTAATTGAATATAAAATAACTGAAAATAATTCCTTTATCCCTCTAATATCCCATAGAACCGAATGGATCAAACGAACATGCCAGTCAAACGGTTTATTTTAGACAGGAAACAGCCCCGCAGACCATTATTACAAATTAAAGGTATTATATTGAAGTCATTTTTAATCCCTTATAAATGAATAACCCTTCTACCAACATTAAATCATTTTCTTCTGCACAAGTAACATTTCCTTTCGGCAGCACAGGATCTATTCCCCCGCAGACCATGAGCTATCCTTCCGTCAGAGCCGCCGGCGGCTGATTACACCGCACCAGGACTCATAAAATTCCCACAGAACTGGCACTTGTGTCTTCCCAGGGCAGTGCTGCCTTCTCTCATCCATAAGCAATAATGCCACTTTATTCTCCGTAATCAGCACACAGATGATTATTTAGACGCAGCCTCATAACCCTCCTTGCAGCAACTACGGAAGATCTTGCTCTGAAATCTGCAGCTGAGGAATTCCCCCTCCTGCAAACAGGGAGGTGGGAGCTGAGCCCTGCTCCGACGTGCTCTGGGCTTATTTATGTTCGGAAGCCGGACAGAAAGTGGGACCAGAGTCTGGGAAAGGACCGAGTTCAGCCAACTTTGAGCATGAACTGCACAAAGTCCGTTTCGGCACAGCTCTAATAGGGCATCAATATTGTCATTTAAACTCGGGATCAGTACACAAATGTGCTATAAATGGGAAAATCCCTTGTGATACTGGTGTGAAACACGCAGCTCATTGATTTTGTTCTTGATGGTCGGCTATTAAAGCAGCGAACACGCTGACCTTGTGTGCACAGGCAGACAGTGTGCATGCAACATAAAGTTGAAAAACAGCTTTAAAATGACTGTTTAAAACTGCAGACTGCAAACCTTCAAATACAGACAGGCATTCCATAGTTTATTTTAAATTGGCAACCGCAATTTAACAAGCTATTCCAACAAAGGATTAGCATAGCATGTGCTTTTCCTTAGCCATCAATTATGACACGGGGAATGCAGGGCACAACTTCAGTGTCAGATTACAACGTGCTGCACAAATCCACTCCCAGCGCAGCCTCTTTGCTCTGCAATTCCCACCCACAGGAGCCAGGCCACAACACTTCCTCAGCATCATCCTGCATCTCCACAGACCTGCAGATTACAAGACCTTGGCTGCTTCTTTGCCATATTTCTACCATTTAAATGAAGAAAAAACCACATCTGTATTTATTTCTATGCTCTCATTTCAAATAAAAGCTTGAGTGCATCTCTTCGTTGCAGATTCCATTAGATAAACATTTTTATTTTTAAAAAATTGATTAAATATTGAGTATTTCCATAGGATGAAAACAGCAATTTCCATTTAGCTTGATGACAGTTTCAGATGCTTGACCTGTTATTAGGCACAAAATTAACAGTTTTATCAATCTCATATATGGGATGATTGCATGCAGATCCCGAGGTGCAAAATGCACAAGCCTAAGAAGATGTGTGGATAATCTAGCAAGATTTAAAATCTTATCTTCACATAAATCTGTCATACTTAAAAATGCCTGCCTTATGAATTGAAAAAATAATAAGAATTATATATATTTTAAATAAGAAAGTTTTTATTATCCCCATCACGTGGATATAGACTGGATTTCATGCGAGGAGGGAGGGGGAGCCCCTGTTTTAGCTATTTTTCCTGTCCTGCTGTCCTTTCTCCTGCATTTGCCTAAAGGCTCTCAGTAAATTACACTCCAAGTAAATGACTGTAATTTACCCGTTGAATTCCCTTGTTCAGGAAAAGCACACACCACACATTCCAGCGTTTCCACAGCTCAAATTTACCATTCTCCGTGTCAAGAACAATCCACGGGCAGTAATTTGAAACTGTTTGAGCCTTCAAATAAGGGAAATTAGAAATGTTTTGAGAGCTAAGATTTTCAGTGAGGAGATAAAACCTGATAAAATCTGTAACAGTTCAATTCCTTCTCCTTTCTATTTATGAGCAGGGCATTAACCGTGCTGCTCAGCACCCTCGCCCGGCCCCGCGCCGATCCTGCCCAGGAAGCAAGACTGGTAATAAACGGGAAGCATTCTTAATGAAGGGAAAATTTTTAAAGGCTTAACAACAACAATAAACGCAGAGGAACGACCTTCCAGCAGAGTTGAGCGGCAGCACAGCGTCGAGTCCTGATCCAGCCGTGGCCAAACTCCTCTGACTCCAGCAGGAATTCCCCCCGAATTCCCGGCTAGGCTTAAATTCAGCTATTTGTTATCATCCGGCTCAACCCTGACAACAGAGCGGAGGCTGTACAGCTGGGCAAATCTCAAAATTAAAATATTCTATAAAACAGGATTTTAATTAACGTCTAGAGCGATTAAAGCAGAGAAATCCATACATGCTGGTGATGAATTATCCCACGCGGCTGCGGGGAATGTTCTGGGCCCGGTGACGGATTCGCTGCCCGAGCAGACACAGACACCTCCCCTCGCAGACCCCGCCGCTCCACGCTCCGCAACCGCAACCGCCTATTTCGCTCTGTCGAAAGGCAGGTTTTCATATGGTAAAACTGTTATAAATCCTCATTATCCTAAATAAAATTACAGCACTTTAAACATTTCCAGGGAGAACATTCTCTCTTCTAAACAACTACCTTAGCGAGTAATAGGAAGCAATATGGTTGCACTTGTGTCACAGTTGGAAGTCTTTTTAAACTGTCGCCCTGCTAGCAAACCAATTCTACATATTAAAATGAATGGATTGCTTATTTCAGGGGGAAAAATCATTTATAAAATCAAGACCATTATTAAGATACTGTGACTTATTTCCACTCCAGAGTGCACGAGAAACAGATAAATGCAGCAACCTATGCTCGCTGAAATGTCTTTTTTTTGATGCCACAATTTTCTTTTTCAAATGAGTCATCCATGCGTACAAGTAAATTAAAAATTGATCTACATTCCCCATGCAAGGAGCTGAAGTTTTTACACGTTTCCATATTATAAACAAGTACAGAGCTCGCAAACATCTGGCTCCAGGCTTTTATTTCTGGAAGAGCAGAGCTCTCCCTCCTGCCCTGCCTGCTCAGCGCTCACAGTGCCGAGGCACGCGGAGTGCACACGCAGGATTCTGGCTGGGTGCTGCACCCCACCTGCAGCAGGTCACTGTACATTTCTAGGGTGGAACTGGCTGACCTCCTCATCAGTTGTCATCTTAGCCTGAAATAACACTCTGCTCTGGCCATATTGCCTATTTATTCAGGCCCCTCTAACAGATTAGTTGTTTGGATTAAATCTAATCAGAGGTTCAGTTAACACCCCACAGCAGGTTTGGGAGCGTGCACCTTGTAGTCACTGAGTAAATTATAGGATCTCTATAATTTGATGAGAACATGTGGGCATTTTTCCACAAGCTCATAAATTACTGATTGCTTTTTGTAGGTTCCATTGATACTAATATGTGCTTCCCTCCACGGCTCTGCCCCAGATTGTTGCTGGCACAAACATCGCCACTTGGAAACCCAGTAAATTACAGAAACATGTTTAATCATGAGGTTTAAAAACTTTGCACATTAATGATGGGGAAGGCTGCAGCTCTTAAGCTGCAAACAGCCTCGCTGTGGGTTGCCCAGGGCAAAAGGCTTCCAGCACAGATCTGCTTTCCAGTACTATGGCGTGGCTGGGATTAGCACAGGAGATCCCTCAGATGGGCTTTTCCACTGCGAACTTTTACCCACCAGCACTTCCATTTCCTTCCCTCTTGGTCCCACTCCCCAAACCAGGCAGCAGCCTCTGCACACACTGCACCTTGTGCAAACCTCATTTTAATGGGAAAGGCAGCTAATAATAAAGCAATTAGCTGCTCAACTAAGAAGCTGCCAGTTTTGCTGTTTTCTTTTTTTTTAATCATTGGAAATTTCTCTGTTAATTTCCAGCCATTTGTAGAATCTGTTTCCATAATTGGAAACCTGGATGAATTGTTTCTAGAAGTTGAACCATGGCTGATGCCAGCAGAACCTACGAACACATAAAAGCTTCAGTTTCTAATGTCACCATCAAGCCAAAAACAATTACACCCATTTGAATTATGGCAACCAATAAACTTAGATAATCACCATATGCAACATAACATTTTGGCACTTGAACTAAAAACTCTTGTAGACAACTATAGATTGCTGCTAATGTTGAGCGTTCTTGTCCTACCCAAGGCTGCCAATAGAAATGCCAAAGCTGCTGAATGCTGCTCATCCTCGTAATGTTGTCAGTGAATGGCACATTCACACAGCCCCCAATCCTCTCTTCCCAGGCATGGTCTTCTCCAGCTGCAGCTTAATTTCCTGTGACTTGCCTAATTACTGTAATTAAGGATTAATTGCCATTAATTATTCACACATAAGCTCATCGCAAATCATGGGGTAAATGTCTTATGAAAGCTGCCATACAAGCCATGTATAAACACACTGGGATGCTCCAGGCAGGAGAATCTATCACTCAGCCCTGAAGCAAATCTCTGTGCTTCTCTTACAAAAACAGCTATAACTCTCCGAAACTCGACAGTCTTCCCAGGTAAGCATTAGGTTACAGAGCATGTTTTCCTGTGGAAGCCACAACGGTTTTATTAGTACTATAAATGCTGTTTTATCTTTCCAACTGCTATTTTTATGTTTCCATTTTTATTCTACGGTGCTCAGTTTAGGACAAGCATTTGCTCGGAGGAGGAATGTTGGCCGCTGCACTCCCACACCCCGCGGGCTGCGGGGGTTTGTGCCATGTGACGGAACCGTGTGCCAAGGACACAGCCCGGGCTGGGATGGGAACCCCCGGTGCTCCCATATTCCCAGCTAGCAACGCCAGCGTTTGCATGCTGAGAGTACTCAGCACTAAATACCCTCTGAGAGGGCAGAGCATCCTGCCAGGCTGAGCCAAGAAAAACCCGGAGCCCAGCAAAGGCGCTGGATGTGACGGAACCAAACCGGGAGTGGCAATGGAATGAGCCCAGCGTTACCTGGCTGCCCCGGGGGCTCCTCTGCTTTACTGTAACTGTCTTTGCCATCCACGTTCAAAGCAACCTAAAGGACGAGGCAGTTCCTTTGTCAGTGCACAACAGAACACGGGATGTCGGCGGTGTGAGCACGCGGCAGCCAGAGGGGCACTGAAACCAACCCCCCTTCCCCAAAACTGTGCCTTGCTGTCAACCTCCCAGTTCCTTCGACGCCAGGTTTGAAACTGTAAGAACGTGATTTAAAAGAAGGAACTGCAGTGCTGGGGTGTGCTGCACCGGGAGTCAAGGAGATCCTACATCAACGCTCCGCGTTACCACCGAAACACTGCCCCAGGAAATTTAAGTGTACGCAGGCAGAATGTTGCTCTAATTGTTATGTTAGTACCTTCTGCAGCAAATTAATGCATGAAACATTTTCATTTCGGTACATAAGTTTGTGTGTGTCTGAGTTAAACATTTATGTTAATGGACCTTCTGGCAGATCTGTAATGTTTCAAATACTCTTGTAGAACAGCTTTTTCTAAATACATCATTTAGCAGTTCTTTCCCCATTTTCTACCTGATCTGGGGGCATGCAGGAAGAGAAACTATTTCACAGTTTTAAAAACCTCCTGCTTGAGTAACTACAAACTCTGCTGCGTTCAGGCAAGGTAGCAATTATGTCTGCACCGCCACCAGCGATGTAGGCTTGTATTAAAAAAAAATTTAAATAAAAGGCACACTAATAGCCAGCATATGCTGCGATCATCACATCCTGCACCAGCACGCTGTGCTCCCCAGCCACCACGCTCCCGGCCCCCATCCCGCTCCCCACGGACAGGGCAGCCCCGAGTGTCCCGCGGGGCTGTGGCCGGCGCGGCGCTGGGTGCCCACCCACACTGGCAGAGCCCTGCCCAGGGCTGCTCTCTGCTCTCTCCCCCCGCACGGCTCCTGGACGCTGTCACTGTGCTGGCTGCCCTAGAAACCCTCTGTTGATCTCCATCCTGTGCCTCCGACAGGAGGACACACACATGGCATTGGGATGGCTGCCAGGATCCTGGAGCGTGCCAGGACGCAGCGCTGCAGGGCACAGAGCGGGGAAGGTGCCCTCCGCCCCTGCAGGTGCCCATCAGGCTGGGAGCGATGGGCATTTCTGTCTGGTGAGGACACATGCTGGGACACAACTCAGGAGGGGTGAGAGCTGGCCCCAAACTCTCCTCTAGCCCATGCCGGGACCTCTCAAATGCACGAGTGGGTCTTGGGCCATGCCAATGCCTGGGGCTGCCTTGCAGCCCTGGTCCCACATGTCTGCTCATTGCTGGTGCCCCCTAAATGTGGTATTTCCCCATCTCTGGCCACCTTAGTGCTCAGGCAGCTGCAGGTTTTGCCAGGTCCCTCTCCATTGATGTCCTTCCAGCTCCCTTGACCTGGGCAGTTAGGGTTTATGTGTCAGCTGGAGTAAATCCGAAGATGGGAGTCACAGACATAAATTCCCAGTGCTGAGCCCAGCATGGCCATGCCCCACAGTGCAGGGCACAAGAAGGAGCAGGCAGGCGAGTGCCCCCACGGCCAGTCTGCCTCAGTCCAGGGCAGTATCCCAACCCCAATTCCTGTGTTCCTGGGCCACACGGGCTGGGCTGGCGAAGGCCTCCTTGGGAGGAAGACGCCTGGGGCCAAGAAGTGCAAAGCAGAGCACGCTTGGACGTGAGTTAACGTTCCTGAAAATACCTGGAATGAGCCCAGGTTTTATGGCTGCAGCAGCCAAAAGCAGGTCCAAGGGAAGGGGCACACGAGGAAGGGACACTGTCAAAGGCCAAGCCCTGGACTGCAGCTGGGGTGAGCTGGAGCCATCCCCCTGCCCGCCCAGCTCCGCAGGGTCCGGGAGCTGGCTGCTGCTCCAGCGGGAAGGGACCCACGCAGGGTGCCCAGCCTGGCACACGTGGAGCCAACCAACAGCTGCTGCTCTGAGGGCAGCCAGAACCACGGCAGGAAACCTCCCCCCAGCTCCCATCCCACTGTCTCTCTGAAAGCAGTACCTGCAAAAACTGAACTTCTCTGACAGAAGCGCCATTATTCTTGAAATATGTGGCTAAATATTACACAGTAAAAGCATTTTCCCTCTTGAATTAATTACATTTCATTTCCCCCCCTTCAAACATAAAGGCTTTCCCTGTCCGGCAAAGGGGGCCCTCCTCTCCCCAGCAGATACAAAATTTGGCAAGCCTCATTTATCCTGAAATTTATAATTCAACAGATGCTTTTGCTAACATTTCTTGATAATGTGCAGCAGAAATGCAAGTCTTAATTCCTGGGCATGGGACACTGAATGTGAATGTAAGTATTACTCCTATTTTTTTTAATCCTGCTTTTAAATCTTACGCTCTGCATGGTTTCCAAATCAGTTTAAACTTTCCAGGAAACTTTTATAATAAACAGTCCTGTTCCATAATTTGATGTTTTTAAATGAAAGCATCCAAGCTAATCTATACAAATTAACAGATGTCCTCCTGAAACAGTTAGAAACAAAGAAATGCAGATGCGAACATCATCAGCATCCAAATGAGCTTATTGTAGGACCCTTTAAGGCACATCTGAGCAGAGCTCCAGCCTGTACTCTACCTTTCAACTTGCAAATGACAGTGTCACCAAACACTGTCCTTCCATCAATCAAGCTGGGTCATGAATATACAAAAGGCAGACGAGAAGCTGGCTACCTCCCGCAGTTCAACTTGCCCTAATTATCTGGGCCTTTCTTTTTGTTCCCAGGAAGGGTGCACTCCCAGTCAGCTGCTGGGCAGCCCCGGGCTCGTCGCGGGAGGTTCCGCACGCTGACCCTCCCATGGACAGCCAACGCACGGGAAATGTGAGCACCAAATGTCATCTTTCTTATTCATCATTATAAAACTTCCCTCCCCTTTCAAAATACCAATCTGCTGCCATTTTCAGACCCTCCCCCGCACCCCTCCAAGCTGTCATTCCCAGCGCTCGCTGCCAGTCGAGTGAATTAGCATCCTAACTGATGTGCTGTTATTCTCCCATGCAGCCCTCGATGCGGTAACTAATGACCTCCTCCCAGAAAACCCAGCCGGGCTCCAGCGCCTCCGCGCCGGCCGCCAGCGCTGCTCCGTGCCCGGGGCGGGAGCGGCGACCGGGGCCGCCCGCAGGAAAAGGCCTCGTGGCATCGCATCCCGAGCAAATTGGTGCTAACGCGGCTGTCATGTGCCACCGGCAGCGACAGCAGCCCGGCTGCTCCCAGGCCACAGAGTCCCTCGGCAGCGTCACCGCAGCGCCCGTGCCAGCTCCGGAGCCTCCTCCGGCTGCAGAGCCACGAACGGCCGGAGGCTTTCGGGGAGGACACAAAGCCCAGCCGGCTGCTGCCCTGCACCCCGCGCTGCTGGCACTGCTGCCGGGCTGGGACCCCGAGAGCCGCGGGGCCAGCGCTGTGGTGACACCGCTGTGGTGACACCGCTGTGCACGGAACCCTGACCCGGGGCAGGGCTGCAGAGCCCGAGCACATGGTGCCCGGAGCCCGGGGTGCTGCCAGAGGTGCAAAGGCACCTCAGTGGGCTGAGGGGACACTGCCTGGCCCCCATGGCAGCTCTCCCTCACAAATGCCACCCCTGAGCTCTGGGAACAGACCCTGGGCTGAGGCACAGCCCCCGCCGTACCCCAGCGCTTTGACCTGGAACCCCTCAGCTTTGTACCAATTTCAACTCTTCAGCAATTCACTCCTGTCCTTTACACTTTCTCCAGGGGGTTTTAGATTGCTTGCTGCAAACAAAGAAGCACAAGCCCTCCTGCCCTCCCCTGGGGACACAGCCAGGTCTGGGAGTGCAGCACCCCAGCTCTGGGTGCCAACCCTGTGGAGAGGAGCAAGAGTGACCCACAGGGTAGGACCACCCACAGACATGCTGCCCTCACAGCCAAGGGGGGCTCCTGCTAAGAGAGAGGGGACAGACCCCATGGAGGCAGAGGAGAGCAGGGGCTCCAGAAGCGAGGGTCCAGACCAGCATTCCCTCGTGCCCACACAAGGCCATGGCTGTGCCGTGGCCATGAGCCCACCTGTGTGCCTGCTCCGGGCACTCTGCCACACCAGTGGTACCACATATGGCCCCAGACCCTGTCACCCCCCTGTCCCAGCCCCCTGTCACCCCTGTGTCCCAGCAAGGGGCAGGTGGGGGAGCCCCCCTGACCTGCCCCTGCCCCTCACCCCCGTGCTAGGAAGAGGTTCCCAGATATAAAAAGAATTTTGAAATTGAAAGGCAATTCATGTAAGTGAAATACTTCCAGGCCTGAAATTCCCTATAGGATCCCAGAAACTCTAGAAACACAGAGCAGGGAAGAAATCTTCAAATCCCTCTTTTAGAACTGAAATCACTTTATAGACTACCAGAGCTGGAATAAATGTGGGAGGAATTTTAATGACTGCAGGTATTTCCTGCCTATGGATGAATGTCACCTGGTGAGAGGATTGATCCTGGGGGTGGGAATGCCTGGAGTGGGGTCAGCAAAGCCCTCTCACCCACCCTCCAGCCACTGGGCCCCCAACCTTGGCCAACCCTGCCCAGCCCCACAGTGCTCTGGGCATGGATATCATGAGCCCCATGGATCTTGGGGCATGGATAACGTGACTCCTGTGGTGGTGGCATCAGGATCAGCCCTTGCCAGGAGCCATGCAAACAACTGCAAAAGTATCTTGGCCACAGACATGAGAGCTGTGACCTCACAGCACCTCCATCTGCCTGGGCACCAGTGGGCTCTGCTGTTCCCACAGATCCCTCCTCAGAGCTAACCACAGAGTGGCAGGAGTTAGGGAAAGTTACTCCTGGAAATGACCTTTAGAAGGAAACTGTAGAACGGATAATTTATCACATAGAAATGAAAGCAAAAATAAAATCTGCATCCCTAATTTCTCTTTCCTTTCAAAGCCGGGTCTCTGACTCTGCAAACTGTGTTATATATGTTTACATTTCTATAAAAGCAAGTGCTCCTCAGAGGAGCAGCGAGGTAATTCACATTTGCATCATGTGTAGCTATGATAAATAATAAATATGGAGCTGATAAATGGTACTGTGCAACTGGAAGACCTATTTTTTATTGAATGGCTGACTAAATACTCATGTAAAAGTCATAACTTGATGCTTCTTTTACCCTGGGGCTGCAGTAATTTATTGTTGTAATTTATATGTGCTGCCTTCGTGAGGGGACAGTTTTAGCCCAGCCCAGGGACTGTCCCATCCCTTTGGGTGCAGAGGCGGGTCCCCGGGGATGTGCAGTGAGCAGAGGTGTGATGGGTCAAACCCCAGTGTTTGGGGTGAGATGATGACAGGAGAGCAGGGGAGAGGTGAGCATAGTCACCCCTGGCACTGCCATGCACAGACACCCCATGCACAGACACCCCATGCACAGACACCCCTATGCACAGATATCCCCATATACACAGAGACCCACACACACAGACACCCCCCACACACAGACACCCCCCCCCAGACACCCCCACGTGCAGACAGTCCTGTGCACAGACACCTGTACATCACAGCCCATGTTCTCCCCACACCCCCAGGTGGGAATAGGAGTCTGCCCTCAGTCTGCCTGTGCCCCGTTCCCACTGGATAATAAATCCCTGTCCCAGGGCTGGCCCCTCTCATGGAGGTGGGATTTTAACCCTGCTCAGATCAGGACATCCCTGTGCTGCCCACACTGCACTGGCTCCATGGATCTGCTCCAGGGAATTCACTGATAGTCTGGAAACTGTGACTGGAGCAGGAGAAGTGAGGCCCATAAAGCAGAGAGCTGCTGCCGGGGCTGGAGACAGTGACAATAAATCCTGCTGTGTACAACAGCTCAAACTTGTCTTTAAAAAATGTCCAGAGGAGAAAGTCACCCCTTCCAAAACACAAGTGGGCCCCGTCGCTACCAACGATCAGCAGGATCAATTGGAGAAGGAATTTTAAGAAATCTATTCCAGCAATACTGTGCCTTTGATAATTTAGAGGCAGCCATGATACCACGATTTGTACATGACAGTCATATGAAATAATAAACCTTGCTAGCTATAAACATTACCAAATTCTGACACTATTGATTTATTATGTCTAACAGTGACATCAAACCGAACAACTGACAGAAACAATGTTACAGCTTTAAGAGCAGTTTGTCAACGATTAATTCTGCCAAACGGGGTTTAGTTTTATGCTGGGACTGCTTGTCTAGCAGTTGTCAATCCAAGCAAAAATTACTACTGCCACACGTCTGCTCCCGCCAGCCCGAGGCGCCGCTCCGCTAGCCCTCATTACCCCGATCACCGCCAATACAGATGCAAGGCCAGTCCCTATTTAATATGCATGTTAATTATGCAAATTATTAATTGGGCTGGTGCTTGAGGACTTGTGTTTATGCCCAGATTAGAGTCAATAACTGTATCACACAGCATTTTAAGCCTGACCTGTGACAGAAATAAAGCTGTGCTGAAAGCACCGTGTTCTGTGCGGCTCCTCGGGGAGGCTGTGGGGCTGCGGGGCCGTGGGGCTGCAGGGCCGTGGGGCTGTGGGGCTGCGGGGCCGTGGGGCTGCAGGGCCGTGAGGCTGTGGGGCTGTGGGGCCGTGGGGCCATGAGGCTGTACGGCTGCGGCACCGCGAGGACCGGGAGCAGATCCCTCCCACCGGCACTGCCTGGCACCGGGGGCTTGTTGGTTCCCAAACACACCCTCATTGCACTCCCGGCCTTTTCCAGGTATTTTACAGCCCTTTTCTCTTACAGTAGGAAGGTGGGTTTGTGCTGCCTCTATTGCACAAAGCGTGTGACATGATGTTATGTGCTGTAAATTTGTTTGATTTTTTAAAATCAAATACATTTAAAAGCGCAAAGATCGAGGGTGAAGCTACGAGGCTTTTCCAATTAAAATTTACAGCAGACAATGTTGTAAATTTTATACAGTTGTAATGCTGGCTGCAGTTGTGCTGAAATGGGAACTATTGATCAGCCTGATTTCCCAGGATACACGAGGGGGAAACAAGGTATTGCACCAGCAGAAACAAAACTTTCATTTGTAATCCTTCTATTATACTTTACTGCCCTCATTTGGTTCCAGATGCATCTCTCTTAGCAGGAGAAATAAGGTCAGAGCCTCTTCCCCAAAGAATATCAGAGCAGAGGAGGTGAACGGGAGCTCCACGGCAGCCCTGCACCACCGCTCTGCCGCCTCACCTGGCGTGGGCAGCGCACCCACGGGGCAGCAGCACCGTCTGGGGTCACCACAGCTCCACGACCTGCACCCGGGCTGCCCGAGGGGCCCCTGAACACAAGACAAGGGCTGTGGGCCCTGAGAAGTCAGTTTGGGAACAGCGAGGCCATGTCTCCAGCAAGGATGAGATTTACAGACACATCCAGCCTTGATTCCCGAGTGGAAGCCAGAGGATGGCCCGGTGGGACCTTGGGGCCATGGCCGGGAGGAGCCCACCCAGGCTCGCTGGGGCTGGGCCGTGTCCCTGCTCTGGGTTATGGCCCCACCACACCGTGCAGGGCACGACTGCTCCTCCTCACCAGGAACACACAGGGGAAAGCCCCGGCTGGCAGCATTTCATCCAAGGGGCTCGTGCTGCTGCAAGGGACTGGCGTCAGGCACATCCAGGAGTGAGTCCTGGGGACACAGACCTGGTGTCCCATGGCAGTGGCAAAAACTGTGCATGGAGCCAGCACAGGGACTGGGCTGGTGCCGGGGTGGCTCACAGGGCCACAGGGGCAGCACCCCAAGGTGCCCCAGCCTCCATCACAGGTGCCTGGTGGCACAGCCACCACCCCGGGGTTGCCACCCTCCTCCTCTTCTCCCCCAACTTTGAGTGAGGTCCAGCCCAGATACACTCCCTTCTCTATGGACACTGCAACTGTTTTTAATGGCAAACCTGGCACCAATGGCACTGCCGCCCAGCCAACAGCTCCGTTAGTCCTCGCTCAGAGCATTTACTTATGAATTATGGCCACTTTCACACCTAAATATGATGTTCTTGTTCATTTACACGTTTTCTGCACTTCTTTCTTTGCTGCACCCCAGTGGTTGTGCCAGACCCTGGGTGCTGAGGTTCCTAGGAACACCTGTGCCAGCTCCTATGTTGGGACACTCCTCTTCTGGATCCCCTCACAGCCACCAGCACCTTTTCCCAGGCAGGGCACCCATCACTGGGTGCTGGAGGACCAAAACCCATCAGCTCCCACAGTGGTGCCAGGAGGGGACATGGTCCCTGTGGGCCCCTGACTGTGGAGCTGTGCCCGGCACTGCCCAGGGATCTAAAACCTGCCATGTCACCTGCCTGAGCACAAGCGAATCCAAATAAAAACAACAAAGCCAGAGCTAAGTTAAAAGGAGAAAAAAACAGACAATGGATGATCCCAATAATGGGAAAAGATAACAAAGCCCCTGGATCCCAGCATCTGGCACTAAATGCACTTCTCTGTAAACTGAATGGCGGCTCCCAAACTGCGCCAAGCATCACTCCTCTGCCAAGGCAGTAAACAGCTTTTATCAGCAATAATGATGGCATAATCCCAGCTAAAAAGGAAAGTAACATATGGCAGCAGCCCTCCAAACCCCATCCCGACAAAGTAGGGGGCATTTTTATTACAGCGTCCACTTGCAGAAAACCTGCCAGCCTCCTTCTCTCTTTTCTCCTCTCTTTTTTTACAGGTTATCATCTTCGCAGTTTGAGCTGAATGTGGCATTTGGGAGTTTTAAACTAATGAGTTCATTTTTCTAGGAAAAAAAAAAAAAAGATAAAACAGAGGCAGCTCGGATAGACAGGATACCCAGAACTGAGAGGCGACACCAAGCCCAAACAGGCTGGGGAAGGAAACATTCAGGCCTAACACAGGGCTGGGAAATACACGCTGCAAAGGGGCCACGTTACTGCAAATACTGCTACACAATTCAGGCTTAGGTGCAGTGCTGTGTTTGGAAAACAAACATGTGGGAAGGAATAACTCAGCCCTGACGCAATTTTTTTCTCTAATGATGTGATACGTTACATAGGAGCACTGCTAATAGGTCAGGTGTAAAGCAGGGCAAATTTTGTTTACAAGCTGATTTCAGAACCAAAATGAATCTAACGTTATTAACCTTTTTTAATGGCTGGCATCCTCATTTATATTTGAGGATCTAATATTCACAAAACGGATTTTAAGCCCAACTGTGTATTTATCAAAAGCAGCGTGAGACACGACGCCTGCGTGAAAGGTGTCAGGTGGACGACGGAGAGTTAGTGTCACACTGTCCCACCTTTAATTGATGGAGCAGGGGCTCCTTTTCCCTTTCTTTCATGATTTGCTGAAATACCATCTCCAAGTAAAGAAGAGATTCCAATCTCACTTTGGCTCTGAAATCTCAACGCGCAGTTATTTGAAAACATTATGATTTGCTAATTATCATGCTAATTATTTTGCCCTATACGTTTGCCATCATGTTGTACAATTAAACCCAGAGCCAAAGCTTTGTTTGCACCACGCGAACACGGGTGTGATTGGGAACAAGGGGGGAAAAGTGGAGGAATGCACTAATATTTTTTTGACATCTTTACCTATAAATATTTTTTCAGACTGAAAAATGTATCTAATAGCCCCACTCGCTGATGTGCACTGCAGTTTACCACAGTGTCTATATTTCTGTTGTCAGTTTTACAGTATCTCCCTTCATTAAACCTATCAAGTTTTCCTTTTGATCATGCAACCAAGGCCAGAAGACAGATATCTTCCTGGAACAGAGCAGTCTGCCAAGTCTTTCACAAGCCCAGCTTTAACCTCCCTATTGATTTTCTCAACACTGCAGCCATTCATTGTTTGTGACATTTGGCTGTCGGCTCTTTAACACCCTTCAACCAAATCAATTTCATATTTTTGTCAATGCCCTGCTAGAGGATGAGCAGAATGGGAAGAGACTTAGCATGATTTAGAATGTTGATTTTCTAGAGCGGTTTTATCTGTAGTTTTTACAAGCCTTATAAAGTTAATTCAACATGTTTATTTAAGCATATGCAATAAATTGGGAGAGAAGCGCTACCAGAGTTAAGTTTCAAATTCCCCAAATCTAATTCATGAAGGAAACTAAATTATTATATCAATGTCAGTAAAAATAAATATGCTGCCATCCTGTTCCCTCCAAACCCAAACCACAATTAGGCAGGTCCCTGCCCAGCCCAAACTCAGGGACTGGTAAAACAAAACCACAGCTCCAACCCAACAACCCAACCCCACCAGTGCTGCTGAAATGTGTCTCTGACCATGTGGATGCAGGAAGGAGAGAAGAATGCTGAGGTGGGACCTCCACGTTCAGTCCCAGCCCCACAGGTCCCCAAGCCCACACCCCTTCACACTGATCCACACCCAGGCCCCAGGGATGCCTTTCGGGGGCTGAAAACGCTCACAGCCAGGCTGGGCTTTGCTGTGCTTCAGCCCCAGTCCCTCTGGCTGGGGCAGAGATGTGCCAAGGACGGGGCATGGCATCGTCCCAGAGCATGCCCAGCCCCTGAGCAGCAGATGCTGTAGTGGGGATCCTTTTACACAATATTTTCACGTGACAGACCAGCAGCATTAAATGTGGATTAGCAGCCTGGCAGCTCGAACAGCTTCTTCAGAGCCAGTAGCACCATGGTGTAAATATGTATTTAGGGCACTTCCAGGCTGTGTGTTACATTGTGACTGATCATGCTCCCGCCTCCCCACACACCTGGATTTATGCTGTGTTCATCAGAAAGCCTACAGATACCGTGGGCTTGGCAGGTACTGTTACAGAAGCAGTTACTGCCTGTAATGATCTGATCTGATCCTTTGTGTATGTCCACACATCCCTTCACATGGCTGGTATTTTAATCTCTGACCCTCAGGAGCCACATCCAGACAGGACAGAAATGCTCTTGCTGAGCAGGACGAGGGACGTGTCCCCTGTCCCACCAACCCCCAGAGGTCACCCCCCTGCACACAGTCCCGGCTCCTGGGGAGCAGGGACTGTCCTTCGCAGCCTTCCCCTCTATTTTTAACTGCTGATAAATTGGAGAGACTCTTGGTTAAACCATGTGGGTTTCAAGGACGTGGAGGACAGTGATGGCAGCAGTTGACACTTCATTACATCAGAGATGTGAGGGGAGAGGACCCCACTGTCCCCAGGGTGGCTGGAGGGGGGTGGGCAGGGGCTGTTCTCAACCTGCCTGTGCCCCTGGGGGTGCCCAGCCCCTTGCACCCCAAGCCTGGCCCATGCAGGGCAAGGGGCCATGCCCCCACAGCCCAGCAGTTTGCTGGAGACCTCCATCCTTCGTGGGCAGGAGACAACTCCTGCAGGGCTCCCCTGGATCGCTCCCTCTGCGAGACCCCCCAGGGCAGGGGCTGCTGCGCTGCCAGCATCACACCCGACCGTACCTGGGAAAAGGCCTGATGAGAAATGAATTTGAAAAACCAATTGTAAAAAATAGTTTTAAAGTCTCTCAGCCTTGCCCCCAGGGAACGGGGACATGGTGTGTTTAAAATATTGTGCTTAAAATAAAAAATATTCTCCATACTGGCAACCTATTTTGCTGGGTTCCTGATATTGCTGTTTCCAAGACCACGCGCACGCCAGACCCCCTCCTCCCCAGGGACACCACAGGACACAACAGCCAAGGTTAAAAATAAAGCTTTCAGGATGGTTTCCCAGCCTGGTGTACTTCAGATGAGGACTGGACCCAAACCATCCTTCTGCTAAACCTCTGCTCATAGAGGGATGGGATGGGATGAGATGGGATGGGATGGGATGGGATGGGATGGGATGGGATGGGATGGGGATGGGGATGGGACAGGGAAGTGGATCCCCATACAGAGTGCCTGGAGCAGGGAGCTGGACAACAGTGGCCAGACCAGCTGATGTCTGGGGCACCCCAACATCTCTCTCCTGCAGCTGAAGCAAGAAGAGAACCCAGTGGGAAGAGAGCTTGAGGCTCATGACAATGTCACTCCCTTCACCCCCAGTGAGCCCTCCCTGAACAAAGTTATGTCCTCCTGGTCCACCCACCCAAGGAAACGTGCAAGGCCTGTGACCCATCCCAGCACACCAAGAGGGACACCAGCGCCACAGACCATATGTGGGAGGGGAAGGCTCCCCTTGACTCCCCGCAGCCAGGAGAGGGGTCCCAGAGTGAGGGTAGTGGGTCATCCAGCATCCCCCTGCCCAGGCCCCCCGAGCTGCCCGGGGCCAGGGCTGCTCACAGCAAACACAGGCAAGAATTTATCTGTGCAGCAAAAAGCTGTTTGTCTCGTAACTCTGCAGGTGTCACGTACGATCTCGACTCGCTCCTTTGCCCAGGAGCTGCCCTACACCTCCCCTGGCTCCCAACCCCGTGGGGTGGCTGTGGACAGCTGGGGAGCTCCCCCAGGGCAGCTGAGCACGGGGGCTTCAGTCCAACACCCTCTGCGGCTTCTGGCACATGCTCCCCCCACTCCAGGAGGGATCCAGGCTTTTACCTGAGCCCTGCCACCCTTTGTGAGTTTGTTCTCCCACCATTTCTCACTACCACAATACCAGTACCTGCAATAGTCCAGGGGAGAAACATCTGCCTGGTTTAACAATAAACCCATGCAAACCTAAAGGGTTCTCAGCTGGAGTAAACAATTGTGGTTTCACAACTGGCACCAGCTGTGGATCTGCCCCAAGGTTTGGAGGTGGCCCCAGCTGGGGCTCAAGACCTTGGTGGTGTTTGAGACTTTCGGTGCCTCGATGAGGAAACACGTCCAGACTTTGCTCTTTTAAATAAGTGTTTTTCAAAATTAGAGAAAGAACCTGTTCAGTTTCAAGTGGAAAATTTAAGGATTAAGAGTTGAGTAAAGGGGTCTGTACAGGAGAAGTGTTACCTGTCCCCATCCTCCCAACACCGCCACTGCCCTCGTGCAGAACTTGCCAGGGCCCTGGTGCCGAGATCCCTGTCAGGATCTGCTGCACCCTCCTGGCCCCACTGGCCAGAACGTGGAGCCAAAAAGACCTTATCAGATGGGCCTCCGGGCAGGAGACACACTACTCCAGCACGGAGATCAAGGAGCTCCCAAAATACCAGAAATACGATGAAAAGCATTTTTCATGCCCAATGGAGCAGTAAAAGAGGAGCCTGAAAAATGCATTTTAATATATTTACTATCTTTTTTAGTTTTCTAGACCAGATAGGAAGAGGAAGAATTTCTTGCCACAGCCCCAGAATATTCTGTTATTCTCCTGTTGGTTTACTGTTGGATTTTTCCCACTATGCCCCAATATCCTAATTTTTCAGCTACAGCGTGTTTGCTTTGATGATGCCTTAACCTAGAAATAGTCTGCAGTTGTTTACCTGCTGGTAGAGCTTCAAATATTATATTCTCACATTTTTAAATCAGTGCAGACACCTGAGACAAAAAGTGTCCCAAAAGCTGCCTACAAGAGCTACATGCTGGTCACTCTTTCTTGTCAAGGTTGATTTATTGCCTCCTTGCTGTTCAATTTCACATTTTGTCCTCATCATATCCGTGGCTCATGATCATTCTAGGCTGACCCTTGTAGGGCAGGCAGGGAATATTGATAAAACAATTATCTGTTAGCCGTTCATTTGATTTTCCATTTCAATTACGGATTGCACGAGGCAAAAGGAAAAAGATTGCATCATTGATTTTTCTACCTTACAACAGTAAAGAGTTGCTTTGATGGTTATAAAATGAATGCAACTCAACCATGCTTTTAAAGGTCATATTTTTTGTTTTACTATATTTCTTAAAAGCCTTAATATATGCAACTGTACAGGGGGGGAATGCCCATATCGTCAGCTCGGATAACCAGACACAAAGCACACACGTGCAAACACGGGTGAAAACCCCGCTCTAATGTATTTACAATAAATCTGATCTTCCCCAGCAGCGCCTCGGCACCGCTCTGCAGCCGCGGCGTGGCCGTGGAGCCCAGCCCTGCCTGTGGTGCCTGTGTTCGCGTGGAGCCCAGCCCTGCCCGCCCAGCCCTGCCTGCGGTGCCTGTCCCCGCGTGGAGCCCAGTCCTGCCCGCCCAGCCCTGCCTGCAGTGCCTGTCCTCGCGTGGAGCCCAGCCCTGCCCGCCCAGTCCTGCCCGCCCAGCCCTGCCTGCAGTGCCTGTCCTCGCGTGGAGCCCAGCCCTGCCCGCCCAGCCCTGCCTGCGGTGCCTGTCCTCGCCCGGCCCATCCAGCGGCCCTGCCCTGCCAGCGGCCCCTCCTGCCGGGATGGCCGTGCCGGTCCCCCCGAGCCGCGGGGCAGGAGCCGCTGCGGTGCGATGGGAGAGAGCGGCGGCAGAAGAGCCGCGTTCCCCTGCTAAAGAGAACTCTGTTCAAACTTCACCTCTGCGAAGGGCCGCCGCCGTGCGCTCGCAGGGCAGTGATCCGGGACGGTCACGCTGGCGCGGGAGCGGTGCCGAGCCCGTGGAGCTCCATCACGGTTCAGCGCCCGGCACCGCTCCGGGGGATTTTCACATGGCCGACCCTCGGAGAAGTTCAGCCTTTGATCAAGGTTTAGCGTGCCTGGAGTGGCCGTGGTGCAGGAAAGGGCTCCCATTTTCTGTGTCACAGGGTGCCAGTGCTGATCTCCTTAAAGCCCCCGAGTTTTCTTCCAAGACTGGATTACGCTCAGCAATTAAGGTAATGAACTGGCTGAGGTAACAAAGCATAATGATCTCTTTTGTCCTCTGAATGCTTATGAACTCGCTCCCTCACAATAGTCTGGAATGCAGAGCTTTCTCCAACACCGCGGCTTAAAACTGTGTAAAAATGATTACTTCCATTATGCCTTCATGGTTTGACATTTTTAATTTAAACACCTGTAATATTTAAGCATACTTCTCAGAACCCAAATACCCGCTCTCAAAGAATGCTAGCTTACATTCCTGCAATATTTTGACATCTTATGAGTATTATTTTAATGCCTGAAAAGATAATGTGATGAATCCGTTGCAAATATATCAAAATATGTGTATAAAGGACTGTTGCTCGTGTTTTGTTTGAAAACAATGGATTTTTCAAAACAAGGCACAACAGCTGAGAGAGCAGTCAGCGTTTCATCAGGCACTCTGTTGTGTCAATAAGGAACCACATTGTCTGGGCATATGTGCAAATGCAACACAACTTTTGCTCCAAACCAGCCCTTTTCTGTGGTATCAAACCCCGCCGTGCCACTGCCACCCTTTCCCAGCACAGGGTGTTTTCATGCAGCTATTTCACTTTTTAAAAGCATTTACTTAAGGTTTTATTTATTTATTTTGAAACATCTGGCTACTACTTTTACATTTTTCTCAAATTTTTTGCATGATATAAACCTTCTGCACTGCAGAATCCGCTGCACTCTGATCTTTCATCTTAACACATTTCCAGCCCCAAATTTCACTTCAATCTCACCTCATCTCTCCATACTACATTAACCCCTGGCAATTGCCTTCCAAATGACCCCATTAAGCTGTAATTGCCTCAGCAGGCCTGCACTTTCGCTTGTAATTCTGTACCTCTCATCTCCCAGACGTTCTCTCAGCATCATTTCGTGTTCTGGCTCCCTTCACTGAGCTCAGCTTATGACCTCGCTGCACCATGGCCGAAATGACTACTAAAAGCATAACAGAGACGGAATTCCATTACTTATTTTTAAAAGTTCTCTGGTGCCCTAATGTAATATTCTTTGGGGAGTGTTGTCAAGGATACCAAGCACCAGCCATTAAAACCTTTTGTTTCCCAAGGCATTCCGTCTTTTATTAATAAATAAAGATAAAGAGAAGCTCATCCACCCTCCACAAAGTCAGCATGTGTTTGCAATGCTCTGGTACGGCTCCAATCCTTACTGTGCCCCCGGATGTTACCCGGAGCAGGGGAGGGCAGGCTGGCAGCTCTGCCCGGCTCCGGGGCTGCCGCGCACCGAGAAATTAAACCATTGCAGATAATTTTGCAGGAGCAACTCGGCACAGCGATGCTGCCTTTAGCATATGCTGCCGCTGTACCCTAATGGAAATGAAAGCCGAGGTCCGAGCAGCCTTTTGTGGCCACCGTGCTGAGGAGGAGGAAAACTCACACTGTCATATCCCACTGTCAGGGCTAACAGTCTATCAAGGATAATGGGAATCCCCAATGGGGGCGAACAAAACAGCATGGAAAAAGCTGGCTAATCCTTTAACCGGGTTTGTGGCTCAAATGTGTTAAGGAGGAACCTCCCGCTCCCGGCTGTTGTGAGACGACCAGGAGACATATATTTCAGATTGAAAATTAATTGGTGCTGGATCCAAGCAAGCCTTTGCAGCAAGCAGTAACCTTTTCATTTTATGGTCATGACACTGAAATATTAAGAGCCCTCTTCTCCCATAAACTATATAAACAGAGGCTCTCTGAAAAATGGAGGTAGTTTTTTTCTGTGGCAGAGAAGGAGTTTTACTCTTAATTCATAATAAAACTTAGCACCGAGGCTGTGCAGGGTAGCAGGTTCCTGCTCAAGGAACACCGGCGCCCGCAGGGGCTCTCCCAGCCCTGGGGGAAACAGGGGTGCCCCAGGTGGGGCCAGGGCATCTGAGCTTCCCCCTCGGCTGAGCCTGCCTGGCACTGCCAACAGAGCCACATCTGGATCTCCAGCCCCACTTGCTCTCCATCTGTCACACAGGAAGGGGCAGAAGCTGGCAGGGCCGAGGGGGAGGCAGGTGCTGGCACAGCTCTGCTGGAGGGGTGCACACCCCGAGCCTGGGGACAGCAGGAAGGCCCATTGGAGCCTGTCCAGCACCGTGTGACCCTGGGGAGGTGACACCCTGCTCGGGACACTCCTGCTCACAACCAGCAGTTTTGGGCAGTGCATCACAAGGGTCTTCCCTGCATATGTGACCTGTGACCTGTTCTTTCAGCATCTGCTGCCCATCACTATCAGAGACAGCACTGGAGCCCATCAGCCTCCATCTGATCAAGAGATCCAAATGTTTTGGGTAGATTTTTTTTTCCCCTATATGTGGCAATAATGAGTTCACATGGATTTTTAGCCAAAAAGTAGATTTTATCCAGGATTCCCAACTAAAAGCAAGTTCCTGAAAGTTTTCCACTTCTTGCCAGAAGGACGGAGAAGGCTGGTGTCTACAGGCATTTGCATGTCCATGGTGCTGGGAGGTGACACTGCCCATGAGAACATGTGCCATGCCAGGACTGAGGCCATTGCCTGTTTCTCTGCCAGCCCCACGCAGCCTGACGTCCTCCCTGGTGGCCATAGGACACGCCAGCACTGTCACTAAGGCAGCACAGTGTCTGTGAAGGCTGTCCAGACATCCCAAAGCCACCTCCCTGACCATCTTCCATGGAGAATCCACACAGACAAGATGATAAAATCAGTCTAATCACGGAGCTGCTCCAAAGGTCCCAAAGAAGATGAAAAATAACCCGGGACTTTTCCACAATGGGACAGTTTCTGCAGATGGATGACTGAGCCTGGCTCGTTCCTCTGGCTGTGTGTGAGCCACATGTGAGCTGTGTGTGAGCTCCATGCGAACCATGTGCTGCAGCAGCTTCACAACTCAGGCTGTTTTCATTCTACACACCAGGCAGGAAATTTCCATTTCGTGCATCACTCACATTTTGTCTCGATTCTGCAAAGTCAGTGCTTACACTGAAGGTAATGCCTGGAGGAAATCCGATTGCTTCAGAGTTGCTATTGTTTGGAATTCCAGTTTGGGCTCATTGGGCACTGATTTTGTTTGCTTTCAGCAAAGCTTGTGGTATTGGAGCGCAAAGCAGAGACAAGAGGCTGAATGAAGTCAATCCAAGTGCTTCAGTTATTTTTGTTTTCTTTAAAATGAACTTTGATTTCATCACATTCTGCCTGTCTGTACAGCCCAGATAATGCCATTTTTGTCAACTTCCTGAGGAGAGATTATCAGCCCCAACAGAAGTCATGATCAGCAGAGCTGGATCTGTCCTGGTTCCATTATAAGCACTCAGGATCGCCTGTACCTCTGGCTCTGCACACGCTGAGACCGTGGGTGGCCACCCAACGTCACCTGCACACGGGGCACACGCTGGCACACGTTCCTGGCACGCGGGAGCATCACGGGGCTGACATGCACACCTCCATGCAGCATTTGGCTTTTCCTGTTATCAGCTGCAACAGGACTGAATCCTGCACAGAGTCTGTTGGGGGTTTCCATGCAGAGGTTATGAGTACGTTGCCAAAAACACCCCTCAGAAATGTTACAAGTACCCAAAGAGGTGAAATCACTAAAGATAAAGCATTTCCACCTCCCAACCATTGCAATATTTCTTGTTTGTCTGGTTACTGGAGTAACCATGAGTTACAGAGACACTCTCCAGAGTTCTAGGTGTGTCTAATGGAAACAGCCAGTCATGAAGCATCATGTGGCATCAATGCCACAACCAAGGCAACTCTGAAAAATGAGTTGTGCTTCTCATATTCCAGGACCCTTTTCCTCTCTTCCCAGAGAAAAGAACTAAACTAAGTAACTCCATGCTCCATTTACTCATCACCTACCTGGAGTTCCCTTGAACCTTGCACCAAGTGAAACATCCTGTTTCCACCAAAGCCATTAGTTTCCATCCTAAAGGACATGCCTGGGGAGCTCCATTTTTCGGTCATTCTGGCTCCTCAGCATGTTTACTTTTAACTCCTAATTAACTCCTACTCCACGAAGTCCCAAGGAAGTTCTTGGTTATTTTCTTGCCTACTCTGCAGCCCCAATCCCAGCAGGCACAAGCACTGCAATGGAACACACCCCCTTCAGTAATACCAACACCCTGCCTGGACTGACTTGGTCCACGTTCCATCAATCCCTGTGCAACAAACCCAAATGAACCATAGATGATTCTGTAATTCAAAGCAAGAACTGGGCAAGAGAGAGGAAATTCTGTAGATAATAGGATACTCAAAGCTTGTCCGGAGCCCTGTGCAGTCACTGGCCTGGCAAAGCACCACTCTGTAGCGAAGACAGTGATGAAAGTGAAGAGCATCTCCAGCCCCATTATAAACTGCTTTGTATGAAACAAAATACTCTTTTTGTAGGTAAAAATGATACAAAGCAGAAGCTGACGATAAATTTTTCCTTTCAGTTTTAATCAGGCTTCCTGTTGTAAAAGCTCAGCAGACAGTGACGCGAGACACTGCCTCCCAACTTCGGTTCACCTTTGCCGTTCCACCAGGGACACCGTGTCAAGATTGTTCAGCTTTTTTGATGAGTGCTGCGTGAGTAACTAATGTGTAAATGCAGATACGTATAGAAAGCAGTTTTGACAGTGATGTATTGCAACTGGTTCCAGATGTCGGCGAGGGATGCTCGGCCAGGCACCTGGGGCTCGCCTGCCACGGAGCCGCACCAGCACCAAACCAGTCTTCAATAGATCACAGGGCTTTAACTCTCCAATTATAATCTTATTAAACAACCATCACTCGAGCTTCTGCTTCTCCTCTTCCAGGATGCTACAAAATATCTCTGTGTTGTTGCTCACATTTTAATTTTAATTAAGGGGAGATAAGTTGCAATGTGGAGCTTAGCACTAAACCCTGCTGTTTGGTTGTCAATGGGAAACTGAAAAGCAAGCTGTTGAATTGGTCAAAATTAACCTTATATTAACATTTCACATCTTTCATATCACTACACTAAAACTTGCACACTGCGCATGCCGAACATTTAATTGGATATCCCCTAATTCCTGAAGTAAATGTTGAAATGGCGCTACAATACTGCATTTTCCATGGAAGACAAGAGCTGGTACTGGGTTTGCCTCCAATACTGGAGCAAACTGCCAAGGAGGTCATTCTAAAGAAGAAGGACTTGCACACAATTGTAAAATCTGTTAGAGACACAGGTGTTTTCTGCTGAAAACACCACATCTCCAGCCATGACCGTGTCCACTGTGCCACAGTGGGCATCGAGCACACAGCAGAGTGCAGCACGTCCCACTGCCAGGGTCCTGTCCCCTCACACCTCGCTGCCAACACGCTCACCCCTCCTGGGGCACTACTAAGGGGGCAGTTCAAATAAAGATAAAAATAAAAATGTGCATTGAAAAATTAAGTAATTAATTAGTGCAATAACAGTCAGACTCGCTGCACGATTGACGCTGACAAGCGGCTGGAGGGCCCGCCCGGAGGAGTCAGCAGGCAGAGCTCACGGCACGTTCCAGGAGCAGCATTTAACCCAGAACACTGATAAAGTTGCACTTCGTACAGCAGAAGTGTTTGTAGCTCAGCTCAGCATCAGTGTTTGGTCTAAAGGGAATTTTCTCAAACAACCTGTCTGTCTCCCTCCTCCTTCGCTCCGAACCGCGCGCTCCAATCGCCGCTCTCGGGGGATCGCCCTCCGGCTCGCTCCCTCCGCGCCCCTGCGATTCCAGGCGGCCCTCATTGATCACCATCGCTGCCAAGAGCAGGCGTGTGCTCAGCCCAGAACAAAGAGGGAGGGAGCCCTGTGCTGCTGATCTCCCCTATCGCACCAAGGGTCCAGGGCACGACTACCAGAAGCACTGGCTGGGATGATGCTGCAGCACCACTGCCGTGCTCCCCTTCCCCTCAAACCCCCCCATCCATTGCCCCTGCGCTGGGCTTGAAGCCCCCATGATCAGTAATCATACAATGAGTAAACTATTGCCTATTTGGGGGTGTTGGGCCTCATGTCACTTGACATATTGATTGGGGGGAAAAATCAGACTGACCAATCTCTGATACTTTTCCAGTTGGATCATCAAATTTATTTCTAACCTGCATTTAAATGATCAACCTGTAAAATTTTATTACTAGCACAGAACCCGCTAATGAATGGTGCCAGATAGCACGAGAGCCGTAAACTACTGTGTGTATCCTTCTGCTTACAGGGCTCCTGTTATGACAAACCTTTATTGGCCATTTGTGGCACAACATAAACCACCCGGAGCCAGGCTGGGCTTTTGTTCCAGCTCCTGCAGCCAGAAGGATGGAGATGTCCTGGCTGGGAGAGAAAGTTTCAGGGGCATTTGATTGACCTGTGAGCTTCCTTCAATGCCACACTCTGCATTTTGAGACAGTGGATGGGAACCAAAGGACCTTTTGCTTCACTAAAGCAGAAACTGATAAAAAATGGCCTTTTCCTGCAGTCAGTAAGGCAGGATGGGAGCGAGATGATACAGATATCTCACGCCCAGCATGTTAATGTGCAGGAGCATCCTGGTGTGAACAGCCTGGCTGCACAGGCAGCACTCCTCCCGAGGACCGGGTGTGTGCCGCTGGCAAGGGACGGTGACCGAGGCTGTAGTGCCTCTCCCCAGCCCCCTGCCCACAGCCCAGGGTGCCCAGGGCAGAGCTGGGGTAGGACACGGGCTGGAGCTTCAGCACAGCTGTGGCCAGAGCTCGAGCTGCTCCCAGAGGGCACATGCATGGGCACCTACCTGTGTGTGCCAACTCTTCCAGCATGGCATCACTCCCCAGCACTCCTCATCCCTTTGGTGCTAGACACAAGGAGCTACTAGCACTTCCAGGCTCATCTTGGATATTACCTAGAGCACTGCAGTAGTTTTTACTCTGATTTTCTACTTCCTTTTCAGTCCCCTGGCTAACAAACTGGTTAGAAGTTGTGACTGGAAAATCTCAACATGATTTGGGAAGCTAATACCAAGACAGAATATCAGGCAAGTAATTAAGATGGTTGGATAATTGCGAGGAATGTTAATTCTTCCGGGCTTTGTAGCTGAGAACAAGGGATGGTTTGCGACCAACCCCCCCGTCAGAACGTCACACGCGGAGCGGGGGAGCGAGCCACGGAGCACGGGGGCCTGGCAGGTGCCCACACATATGACAAACCACAAAATCCTACAGAAAGTTCCCACTATTCTGGGTGCACTGCTGCTGTTCTGTACCTTTCACTGCTTTCGGAAGACGAGGAGGAGGATTATGATGAGACACACAATCGGGATTATATACATGTTTTTTCCAGAGGAGACAAGTCTTGATCTAACACCCAATGAAGTTAATTATAATGTACTTTCCAGCCCCTGAATCAGCCCACTAGCTCTGACGAGCCAGCTGACCCAAGCCCTCTGCACCACAAACTGCCCCCTCCCCTCCTTTATTCTGGTACCCTTGTGCACAGGGATGGGTTTGCTGAGTTAATAACTGTAGGGAACAGAATTAATATTCTCAGCGATGGGTGTGCCACTGGACAGTGGGAGTGCCCAGTCCTACCTGCCAGTTCAGCTAGAACCCTGCCCCAGCTGCAGGGATGGATCTCCCACACACATTCTGGTCACAGTCAAACAAAAGTTGCTAAGAAACACACTCATTCCATCCCTGCCATGTGCAACAGACTACAGAGCAGCATCTTCCAAGAACCATCCATATGTGTCCTGTTCTTGGCAAAATACTGAAGGAGCAAAGATTGGGGCTTCAAACAGACAGGATGCAAATGCAAGTAGGAAACACCTTTGGAGGCTGCACTGGGAGCCCTTTTTCCCTCCAGGACCCCTTGGTGAGGGATGGCCTGGCAGCAAGGCCAGCCGGGCAGAGAGGCTGAGATCATCCAAGGAACAGTCAGTGAGCACCATGTGTGGACACGGTGCTGTGCAGGGA
This sequence comes from Pseudopipra pipra, assembly GCF_036250125.1. Classification (NCBI taxonomy): domain Eukaryota; kingdom Metazoa; phylum Chordata; class Aves; order Passeriformes; family Pipridae; genus Pseudopipra; species Pseudopipra pipra. Next base: position 727,609 of record NC_087568.1, read on the forward strand.
ACATGCCCAAGGGGCTTTTACTCAATTTAGCAACCACCTCACAACCTTGCTGCCCTTGGTCTCCTCTCCTCCAGCCCTGGGCAGCAAGTTGGAAAGAACTTTCCCCAAATATTTTTGAAAATAGCTTCCCAGCTTGTGACAAGAGATGGTGACAAGCCTCCAGTAGGGGTGAGTGGGGTGGGCACACTGCAGTCCATGAGCTGTTCGTGGCTGGGATGGAACCAGGGCAGTGATGACAGCGTTGCTGTGAGAGCCATCCTGCTGTCATGCCCATCCTGTGGCACTGGGATGGGGGGACACACCAACCAGCAGCTCCCCATCTCACAGGCAGTGGAGAAGAGGCACACACCACGGAGACACAGCCACTCTCTGTGGGAGTCACACCGTGCCAGCTGCACAGGGACTGCTCTCCTGCAGGGCACAAGAGAGGAACAACGACAGGTTCAAGCGTCGGGCACCGGCTACTGCCAGTCTGGAAGCAGCACTGAGCCCAACTCTGCTGAATGCCACAAAACCTCCCGCATCCCATTGACACAAGGCCCCACGCTGTGACTTGAACTAACAAATATTTCATGATCTGTATGTGGAAATCCACAAATGAAAAAGAAATTACTGCAGGCACACAGCCCTCCGCCAGCAGAGTAGTAGTAAAAGGAGTTAAGAGACACTGAGGAGACATGGTCGCTTATCACAAATATTCTCCCAGAAAAATAATAATAATCATCAAAAATTGCATTTTAGGACATCGACATTAAGAATATGCTGCTTTAAAATGTGCTCTTTATCTCAGCGACAGCATGAGTGTACAGCATGTGACGGAGCGGTTGCCATGGCAATGCTCTTTAGTGAACAGCAGCCTAAACAAGTGCATAAAGCCCATTTACAGCAGAGCATGTGCCAGGCCATGGAACTCGTGGAACATGCCAACACAGGAGCTTTGCCCCAGCCTGGGGCCTTCCCAGACCCATGCAAACCCCTGTGGGATTTTTAACAGCAGCCCAGTTTGTTCCCCAGGTGTGTGCCAGTGCACAGCTCCCTATCCCGAAGAGATATGCCCTGAGGACAGGGCACATGCCTGGAAAACCCTCCTGCTGCTGACCTTCCCTTGCCCAGGCTCCATGAGAGCGGCCACCCCACCACCCACCCACAGAGGGGGTGAGGAGCAGGGTTCCCTCCATGGTCCCCCTGCAGCAGAGCAGCTGTCCCCACCGAGCCACCAAGGCCAGCCCCACTGTGCCACCTGCACAGGACAGGGCTGGGTGGATCCCCCCAGCCAGGGGTGCTGGAGGCAGGAAAGCCCAGTTGAGATTTCCCAGAGGTATGTGAAGATGGAGGGGGGGGTCACCTCATGGAGCTGAGGATGCCAGCACCAGCAGGGTGGCCACCCCAGGGACCCACGGGGTCTGTTCTCAACCAAGAGCAATGGCACAGGCTGGGCTCTGACTCCAGCTGGGAATGGGACCCCCGAACGTGGGCACGGCCACGGCTGACAGAGGCACTGCACGGTCCCACTCACAGGAACAACAGAAGGGATCTCCCACGCTCCGGCCCAGAGCACTCCCAGCAGCAGATACAGATGTGTGTGTGTGTGTTTGTGTGTGTGTGTGTGCAGTGCAGGAGCCTCCACAGTGGGGATGTTGGAGCCTGGGGCCGCTGGGAAGAAGCAGGAGCAGCTCTGGGGGTACCAAGCCCCAGGTACTCCCAGCAGGTCCCTCTCACCATCCCACCAACACCCTGCACCACTACGGCCCTGGGGCCAGGCCCTGCCTGCCAGAACCGTGGCACCCTCAGTGTAACCCCTTCCAACCACTGCTCCGAAGGATCGCAGCACAAGGAGGGCAGAAAACTAAGTTTGCATTCTGACATCATTTCCAAAACTTGTTTGCAAACATTACATTTTTATTTTACTTATTTAGGGAAAATTACACAATTCTTCATAGCACAGTTTAAAAATAACTCCACTATTAATGCAGGCCCTTTATTTAATCACTGGCTAATTTACTCCTGACAGAAAGTAAATTCCACTATTTTCTGTGAGGCTTTATGAAATTGCCATCATTTTTAATTAATTCTTAATTAAAATATATTACACCACAGCTTCTACCCATCTCTCTTGATATTCTAACATAATCAATTCAAGACCATTTACATATCATTAATTAAAAGCCTTCCTCTCTCATCCTTAAAATCATAATGAGGCTCTATTTCTCATTAGCAGCCTTTAAGGGATAAAATAACAATACAGACAAGAATGAATGGTAATTTCAAAAACCTCTTTTCTGCTCTTGCAGCCCCTCATACTGGACAGTGACATTGCCCAAGTTCGCTGCAGGAGTTCCCGAATGTTTGGCAAAAACCAGCCCCGGGCCCAGGGGGTGGCACCACAGCCCTCGGTGGTGACGTGAGTCAGTGGCCTCTCCTTGTCTGACTCCAGCCCTGATGGCTCCCCCCGAGCCCCAGGACTGTCCCTGCATGCCCTGAGCAGCTCCAAGCCAGGACCCACTGCAGGCACCAGCCACACGCCCCAGCCCAGACTGGGGTTCCAGGGGTGGCTCCACCCCAAAGCCAAAGCCACCAGCAAAACAGGATTTGTTCTGCTCGTGTGTCCCTCATACGGCCTCCATGATCACTGGTGACTGCCACACTCAAAAACATCTCACATCCCAAGACTCTAACCATGCACAGGGGACGGCGACAGGGAGAAATCCCAATCCATGTGCACTGTTGTGTTCCTGTACCTGCCCGTGCCAGATGAAACCCATCCCACTGGTGCTGGGGAAGGGCTGAGGCAGAGACACCGTTACCTCCCAGTAATTAAACTCCAGAGCCAAGGTACGTCTCACACATTCATAAACCAGCTGTGATATATCCTGCTACTGTAAAGAATTACCATTTATTGATAATGAAAGGTAAAAATTAACCACCTATTCAACGATCCCAGTCCTCTTCCAGGAGTTTAAAACCACAGACGTTTCAGAAAAGATTTACTGCAGCTCCTGGTGTTGAACCTGCTATTTTCAATGTTTGGGCTGTGAGTGAGGGAATTAATACAACTCCACCGTGATTATTTTTATGATTAGTGTAAAATAAAATTTCATGGCCTATCTTTTGCCTTGAGCAGCTGGGCCAAGGGCTGCCTTTTCCCGCTCAAGAAGAGGCTGAACTAAACCTTAATTTGTTATTACCTTTTTTAACACAGTTTACTATTCCAAGCAATTCCTAGGCAGACCCTGAGCAGGGAAGGGAAGCAGAGCCAGTATCAGAGAGTGACAAAAAACAACACAAGTAATAGACAAAAAATCAGATCTATGTCTGGGGAATGTTATGCAGAGTTATTGTCACCAACATTAACGATATCTAGGTGCTGCATATCAGGCAAATCAGATTTATATCACTGTCTTCTGCCAATTGCAGGTGCTCCACCACAACTTGTCAAGACAGCCTGTCTGAGTCTTCACACGTCAGACAGAATCACAGCACTTGGTGTTTTGGTCTGTTGACAGCAATTTATTTTGATGTGTTGTCACAATACGGAATTCTTCGAGGCTCTGCACCACAGTGCCAGCGAGTCCTACTGCACTTTCCTGCTGCCAGATGCTACAGGTTCGTAGAGGGAAAAAACACTGACAATTTACAAAAAAAAAAAGAGGAGGAGATTCTGTAAGTGTGCTGAAGGTGCTGGAGCCAAGATGTGCCCCAGGAGCACGGCCAGGGGACAGTGCCCCAGCCCCACACCCCACGGGAGTCCGGCAGGACAGACAGAGGGACAGTTCTGCAGGGATGCTTCGCCCCTCTCCAGAGGGACCCCTGCCCTCACCCACCAAGGGCCAGGCCCACCCGTGCCCACCCATGCTGTCATGCCACTGGTCATGGTATTTATGTGGAGCCAAGTGTGGCACCAGGCTGTGAACTCAGGTGAATGTCAGGAACTGCCACAACGTGGCCAGCGGGACCCAGCAGTTCCAGGTGGTGTCCCCGTCCTCACCTGGTCCCAAACTTAGTGGGATACCACAGGCACCACACCACAATGGTCACTGCTAAGCCAGAATAAATACACTGATTCAGGGAAAGTATTTGGGACTTAATTTTTCATCTGCCACTTGGCTCAAACATGGGCGCGTCTCCCACTCGGCGGCAGCGTCCCCGTGGGGATGGGGACACTGGGGATGGGGACACTGGGGATGGGGACACTGTGCCAGAGGATCCTTGGGACGTCCCTGCTTGGTGGTGAAGGGAGCACCTGCTGCAGATGGCAGCACCAGCCCATGTGTCCCCACGTGACTGGATGTACTTGTCCAAGGAGTGGACAAAGTCCAAAATATGTCCATTTTTCCTGCCCTAATGAAAGGATTTGGTTTTGTCTAAGACAGCTGTGTCACCACAGCAGGCACCTCTGCAGCAGTCCCAAAAACCCCCAAACTGGCCCACTTTTCCCAAGCCACTCACTTCCAAAACACGGCGGTTTTCTGACCACATTCATCCTGAATCCTGAGCTACTCTTCTGGATGTGGAGATAATAAGATGTGGGGTTTTCCCCCAGCCCCAGTGTCCCCTCCTGCCTGTGCCTCCCTCACACCCATTGCAGGCTGGCATGAGGAGCACTTCCCGAGGAGGAAAACAGAGAGACTACCACGAAAAAGGTAAAAAAAAAAAAAAAAGAAAGAGGTAAGTACTAGTGGGGAATTCTTTTCAAGGACTGCTTGATTAGAAACAACCACATTCATATTCAAACCTTTTAGAACCAAGTTGCCTTTCTCAACAAGGTGTCTCTGCGGATATTTGCCTGGCTTTGTTATGGGACTCCTGACACTTCTAATAGAGCTTCTAAATAAAAAAACCCAGTGCATTTGTACTGCCAGGCAATAACCTTCACGTTTTACTCTCCATTCATAATGAAGATTAAGGGCACATGACCTGCATGTTAGGTGGCTTCCAGGACCACAGGCAAGAAAATGTAGAAAGTGTGTGTGGTGAGCACTGCAGCATCAAGGGACACCAAATCACGCAGGGGATGCTGGCCAAATCCACCAGGCCAGCCCAGCACCACCCTGAGAGGCCACTGGCAGGAAAAGCATTCCTGCTCTGCAGCAACACTGCGTGAAAATCTGTTTGTGATTATTTTTCATTCAGAAATATGATACAACAAAGATATTACTATTATTCAGTGTTTATACTGGAGGAAAAAATACCTAATGCAATTTGATCCCATACCAAAGCGCAGAGCTTGCAGGAAGGAAGGCTGTAATTTGACAATCAACCCTTATGGAACAAACCTGAAGTGCTGAAATGTTTATTCCAGAAGAAATACTTCCACAGAATATTTCAGTGAAACAGGGTAAAAAGTAGAACATTGATATGAAAAATACCACCACTCAGGGAGTAACTGTAAGTACCACTTGGTATACGTGTGGGAATTGGCTCCAGACAGCAGAGCCTGCTCTGGGGGAGCCAGCTCAGCCACGGGGCAGCTCTGGCACTGCGCGGACCCTGGTCCCCCAGGGTGGGGGTAAAAGGATAAAAGCAGCGGTGGGCAGCAGGAAAGCTTGCTTGGGGGTCCTGAGCTGGTCTGGAAGAAAAGAACCAGGTCTCTGGGTTGTGTCCAGATCTCTTGCCACGGCCATGCTGCTCTGCCATCCAGGAGCAACAGCCCTGGAGCAGGACAGGCCATACGGCCACCATAACAGCACCGGGGGTGTGCAGGGTGTGAAAATCTGTGCAAGTGTGAGAGAGCGCAGGCATGTGCCAGTGGTACGGATCAGAGTTGGGGCTGAAGACTCCATTTGGGCAACCTGCCACTCGGTCCTCATCTCCCAGCCATCACCGTAACCAGCGGAGTCAATGACGCGGACACCAATTAACACATGCCACTCCGATTTGCGTTTCTGTGCCATACTTTATTAAACACTTTCAGATGTAATTGAACAACACTGTTCCACAATTAAGCACCACACAGTCCTGCACTTTAAAACAAAAGCTATGACAGTTCTGTACTCTATTATTGCTAGTAGATACTGTGTAATGTAGTAAGTAATTAAAAGCTAAAACTACAGTACTGGAACAATCCTAATCAGGCTCCAATTCCAGTAGCGATACAAGTGTATTAATTTTTTAACACAGTGCAAGTACCTCAGCATTATCCTACAAAAACTACACATTACCTGCTCCAAGAATAACCAGACATCCTCTTTTTCTGCTGGCAAGTGGGACCTAACTTGTGACGGTGCCAGAGCAGTGCCAGTGAAGACACCACCTGTCCCCACGCCATGGGGATGGGGGCACCATGCCTGGAGCAGGGAATGCCCACGGTTGTCATGCCAGTGGCCATCACCCCCGTGTGCACAGTGCACGGAGAGCCCCACATGGCTGCTCCTTACACACACAGACACACGACAGCCCAAACCCTCAGCCATGGCTCAGCTCAGGGGCTGGGGACGGAGCCAGCAGGGCTCCAACCCAGGGTGGCCCTGCCAGCCCCTCTCCTCGCATTGCAGGGGGGCGATTCCTGCATATGGCAGGGGCTGGGAAGGGCAGGGAAGTCTGCCCAGGGAGATGCTCTGTTTGCACACAGACTAGCAGGGGAGAAGCCGGTGCAGCTGCTGCCAGGCTCTCCCACCCCCAGCAGGCACGGTGGGCAGGCATGCAGAGGGCAGAGGTGCCCCCACCCATGTCACCTGCCTGGTGCTGGAGGTTGCACTTTGAAGAACACTTCCAGCTTCTGTCTCTCAGGATAACAAAATGTCAGTGCTGCACTGACCGATTCTGTGGCGTCAGGCAGAATACGTGGCTGCAGCGCCGACACGTCGTTCCACTGCCCCTCCAGAGATGACATTCCACCGCTGTAACACACAACTGAAATGGGGTGTGTGTACTACTGCACGGGGAATCCAACCATCAGCCACCTACCTACCCCTGTCCTGCTGCTCAGAAACTCCAGAGCTGCCCCACAGGGAGCGAGAACACGGCTGTCCATGGACAAGGTGGAGACACAGGCTGGGAAAGAAGAGATCCACAGTCAGCACTGCTCTGCAGACAGGAATCTGTCCAGCTGGAGCACCCAGTGTGAATCACTCTCACCTAGCCCAGCCTTTCCTTTCTTCTTCCACTGCTGAGTCTGCACCACTTCCTGGCTAAGGAGGAAGATCATGGATTCAGCCCAGATTCACCCAAACGAACACCAGTGTTTCGGGACGTCATTTCCAGGCTCAGGGAAGTGGGCTCACAGAGCACAGCAAGCTTCGTCCCCTGCCAGCCATGTGTTTTCTGTACACTTCTGACAGGCTCCCATCAACTTTGTCATGCAAGTTTGAAGATTTAAACCATTAAAACTCCTGAATTGTGATATAGTTGCTATGGCATCATAGCTAAACTCCATCTTGTCCATCTACATAATGGGATGAGGACAGAAAAACTGTAATGGGAAGGTAAAGAGAAGCCTAAAAGCAAGGACTACAAGGAAGTGTGAATTCATGGGGAGAACTCCAAGCTACATCTTTTGGTTGGATGGGCCACTACACCTTCTATCTCCCAATCCCTCTTCTGGGAGGAAGAACTCCATCTTCATACTGGGACATAATAATGTCATGAATTTATCCAGCATCTTCATAAACCAATGGACACCCCAATGGAGTGGACTGTACCATGTCCTTTGGGAATACAGGCAGTCCTGAACTCCATGTTGCCCATAACTTTCATATCAGCTAAACTTCAGACTAATGAGCTGTGCTTTTAGGTTATTTACAAAGACTCATGTCTGCCAAACTTCCTCCTGTGGTCAAGTGAGAAAGTATTTGATGGAAAAAGTACAGTCTCTTATGGGTCTTTCCCAGCTTAAACAATTCTATGATTAGTCAGGACCAGGTACGACAGGAAGGACTGAAAATGACTTAATCTTTTAGCCATGATTGTAACTAAAGAATTTGAATTCCCGAGATGCTCCATCAGTCACACCCCTACAAACGCTCTGGCTGTGCCCAGGGCCAGCCTCACAGACAGAAGATACTTTGTCCCTGCCAGCAGGAAGAACATGACCTAAAATATAGGCCCTGTACCTGGCTCCCCCCAGTCGAGGGTATCAAACCCAGCACTTATTGCCAGCACCCAAGTGCAGACATTCAACCACCCAAATGACCTTTTTTCCCTTCAACAGTCTTTTAGAAGCAAAATTTGTGGTGAAGGCTTCGTGCTTAAAGAATGTATGAGCTTATGTCAAATCCATCAGCCTGATCAGACTGATAATTGCTCAGGCTGAGAAGGCATTGGGGCCAGGCACAGGGAGCAGAACAGGAAAGGGAATACACTGCTTATTTATTAACTTTAGTCCCCAAAGCCTTGTTATATTCCCAAATCACAATGCTATTGGCTTGAGAGGCTGCTGAGATGGAAATCTCTTAACAGCTGCCTTTTCTGCTCCCAGGCCAGTGCTCCCCTCTGGTGCCAAGTGATGAGGTGCCTTTAACACCCGCTGGAGAAGCAGAATTTAATGTGCCCCATAAAGAAATCATGTACTGCCCTAAAAATCCAACAGCACCCCTTTGACATTCCAGTGCTTCAAACCCAAAGTTTGTATCTGAACTCTTTCCCCTGCTGGGTTGGTGCTGTGGAGCACGAGCAGTGGGTGAGCCCCCCCCGGCCCCAGGTCTGCTGGGGATCCCACAAGCCTCGTGACCCCCAGCACCCAGAGTGTGCTCAATGGCTGACACCAGTGTTGCTGACCCTGTTCCTAAAGAAGTTTTGAGATTATGCCTTGAGGCTTATGTGGGACTTAAGCACTCCCTTGGCCTTCTGCTGGCACGGGGCGGCTCTTCCCTGCAGCACCAGCAGGGCAGGGAGCTGGGTATGGAAAACACAACAGGAATAAATGAAACCAGCAGAGCTAATGAGGAGACAAGCCACCTTTACTCATAAGGCAAGGAAACACACCAATTTTAAAAACAAAGCCGCAAAATCTGTATTGCCATGCATGTGGTTTGATGTTGATTATTGTCACAGAAATGAATTTGGGATTTATGTCATTAAGGATGAAAAATCTCCAAGCAAGCATAGACATCTTTCTGATACGGAAAATAAATAGCAAAAAATAATTTTATCTGGTTCTGGAAACCAGACTCTTGGCTTTCAGAGGGTTTTTTACGGTTGTTGATTCTGGCTTGTAAAGGAGTAGTTCCTCAGGAGGAGTGCTGGGACTGAGTCCTGCAGCTACATCGTCCTGTGGAACCCCACCCAGCAGAGCTGCCATCGGTACAGTTCATAATCCTAGACTTGAGCAGCTTTTCTGACTGCAAGCTGTCTGGGTAATTGCTAAGCTGTCTGTGAATTACTATTGAACTCTGTCCTTTTTTATCTCACTGACTGACTACTATTTGTTATTAGTCCAAGTAATAATAATATATTAATTCACATGCTTAATATACAGAAGTGTATGTTTGTACTGCAACTGCACTGCACTCTGCACTCTGCAGCGTGGGAAAGCGCCGTGAGAGGAGCCAACAGTCACACACAGACTCAGCTATCATCTTCCCCAAGGCCACACAACCCCCAGGCTCGGGATTCAGTGATTCCTACACATCAAATGCTTTACTCTGACTGGCAATGCTGGAAAACTCAGGGAATTTCCTAAATCAGCCTCGCACTGCACCATGCTCTGGGTGCAGTGTCCCAGACCCACGCCCACCTTGCTGTTCCAGGGAAGTGGCAATGCTGGCTGCAAGAGTGTCCCCTGGCAGGTGGGCAGGGCTGAGCCAGAAGAGACAGGTGAGGCACCATCATCTGGCAGTGCCCAGTGCTCCTGGTCAGGGACATTCACCTCCACTGATGTCCTTCCCCCTGCTCCAAGCACTGGGTCCTTCCCCGAGCTGCCCCCAGGAGCACCCGTGCCAGGTCCCCCCTCCCAGTTGTGTCTGTGTAACTTCTACTGACCAAAATATGACAGAGTTTATGCACAGTATTGATCACTGCAGCACCTCGGCAGCTGGCAGAGGCTCCCACCCTCACACACAACACCCGGGCACTGCACCAGGGCCAGAAGCTGGTGCAATTCGTTCACTTCCAAAAGGAAAGCTGGGAAAGTCGACTTCAGAAAACAATTCTTTTTTGTTGACCTCTCCACAAAAAGAGCGAAATGACCTGACTAATAGGGTTAAACATCCTTCTCCCGAGGCAGCAGCTGCCAGCCCGGGCCAGCCACAGCTCTGCTGAACGCGCCTGCAGCTGCCAGCTAACTCATGGGGAACAGAGCCAGAGAATGGCAGCAGTCAATAAATTTAATTTCTTATTAGCAAAACACTAATCAATAATCCAAACCATTTTTTTTCTTTCCTTCTGTATTTCATGACTATCATTGATGGAGAAAAGAGACAAATTACTACTACACTGTCACTGGAGAACTACTGTCACTGTGCTGCAAAAAAATTAGAAGGGCCAAAGTCCAACTAGAACTTCACCTGACTACTGCCATGAGAGACAATCAAATGTTTCTATAAATATATTGGCAACAAAAGGTGGGCTAAGGAGAATCTCCATCCTTTATTGGATGTGAGGGAAATCACAGTGACAAAGGATGAGGAAAAGGCTGAGGCTCAGGTGGGACCTTCTCAATTCCCCAACTACCTGAAAGGAGGTTGGAACCAGGTGGGGGTTGACCTCCTCTCCCAAGCAACAGGTCAAAAGGAAACAGCTTCAAGTTGTACCAGGGGACACTTAGATTGGATACTGGGAAAAATTTCTGGAGAGAAGGGGTTGCCCAGCCCTGGCACAGCTGCCCAGGACAGTGGTGGAGTCCCTGTCCCTGGAGGGATTTAGAAGCCATGTAGATATGGCTCTTTGGGACACAGGTTAATGGTGGCCTTGGCAGTGCTAGGGAATGGTTGGACTTGATAATCTTTGCGGGCTTTTCCAGCCTAAATGATTCTGTGATTAGCTGTTCTTTAATTACTCCCTGTACCTCTAGTTGGTCAGAGTGCAGATGAAGCTCTTGATGCAGGTGACCTGACAACAATTAATTGTAAACTTGATTTAAACAACACTCAGTGATGTGTTTTTCTTTAATGGGAACCATGAACTTATTTCTCACGTTGTGGTGTGTTTTCTTTTTGCCAACTCATCATTCTGTCTCCTATAAAGGCTGAGATTTCAGATATGTGTGATTATTGAACCAGTGCACCCTTCCCCTAAAAACCTTCTATTTGGGAAGAAAAGTCTCACATGACAATAGCACAAACTCATTTTTTAAATAAGCTTCATATGTGCAATTCTGGGCTATTTATGATACCAAGCTGTTACTGACTGCTATCAGCGATGACTATCTTGATGTTGTTCTGAAAAGTCCTTATTCTGAGACTTTGATTCTTTTTTATCATTATTCCAATGTAGAACAACTGCCATTTTCTTCTTAAATTGGCCACTTCAGCACAAACTGCTCCCTCTAGAAGACCAAGTGCAAGAGCTCAGTATGTTTGGAGTATCTTGGCCTAGATCCAAATTCCTGTATCACCTATCAAAATTCTGGATGCAACCAAAATAGTAACAAATAAACCATGACAAACCCTGCAGATCAGAGCCCTGCCTTGGCCCTTGGTCAGCCCGGGAGGCTGAACAGGAGGGCTGTTGGCTGTGGGAGCCGGGGCTGCACCGACAGAGCATCGCCAGAGCTGTGTGGCCATGATAGATGGGCTGCAAAATTGTACCAAGAACAGTGGAAGACGTGAACTTTCTGATTAAAGATGAGGAAGCAGGTGATTAGCAATCTGCAGGGAACTTGGCTTGGCCACGGTCTGCTGGTCTAAGAGACGTGGGCAGGGGTTGGCTGCAGCGGTCGAGGACCCAGCACGGCTCAGACCTTGTTCCAATACCAAAAGTCCTGATTACTGATGAGTTATTAGATACAGCCATCTCTAGAACTCAAAAAAATACAGCATTTGTATTTAAATATTTCATTTCCCAGGCCTCTTTTGCTGCAGCAGCAATGTCACACACGCTTTCTCATGTAAATAATGCTTCAAAACAATCACACAATAATTATTCAGTCCAAACCAAACAACAACTACTAATTAAACTGAATAGAAAACAGCACAGCAGAGAAAAGCCTGCAAAGGGCCTCATGTCGTCCACAGTGATTCTAACCTAAAATAAATGCTGTGAGCAGGAAGGTGCCATGTAGGAAGCTCCACCTAACTTGTTGTGCTGTTATTTGCACAGTTTTAATAGGATTTTTCTATTAATCTGTGACAAACCATGAAATTTTATATTTTCACCATGACCAAGCCATGAAATTTGCCAACTTTGTCCATGATTTACACTGGGTCATAGCTATAAGGTCTGTTATGCTTTTTAACTAAATAACTACTGCAGCTTCCCCTTTGGACAGAATGAAGAATTTGCCTATAATTAAAGCAGGAATTGTTAACTGCTGGCAGTAAAAGTTTACAGCATTGTTTGACAGTCACAAAGATAAGCCAGTAAAACCCTGGGACGCCACATCTACCTGCACTTCCCCCCCTCCCCAACAATAGGGTTCTATCTCTCAGCATCACGAAATCAATCTCAGATTAGGTAATGAAATATGCACCAGCCTTTTCCCAGAACCTTTGACAAATCACACACAATCCTAAATCTTCATAAATCACGATTAAAGACAAGTATATCATCACCAACGCATATATCTTCCCATGCCTGACCCAGAGACTAATGAGAAAAGGCCTAGACTATCTCATCTGATTAATTAATTCAAAATGTCTGCTGTTATTCAAATGTGAGGCTGGTATTATTTGAATAACACTTGACAGCAGTGCCTGAAGATATCATTTCTGATTTGTGAAGCTGCTGCTGCATAACTGATGATAGTTTATGAAAATGTTCCATCGAAGCTGCTTTTCTTGGCACAACTGTGAAAGATTTTCTGTACAGAGGGTTTTGTGTCAGTAGTTGATGCTGGTAACATTGTCAAATATTTCCAAAATCTGTAACATCTTGGAAGCCCTTTTTTCCTGAAGCCTCGTTGAATATTAGTTTCTTCATTCTCCAACAATTAAATCTCTCTCTATATATATATACACCTTTGCAGCAAAGCCAAAGACAGCTGGATTTGACCCTTTCCATGCTGCCTGTTCCTCACTGGGTCCAGGAACAAAGAGTTGTCTCTCAGGGCCAAGGAAGTGCTCAGGGAATCCACCTGCTCTGACACAGCCCTGCACGTGCTATGTTCTTAGGGATTCTTAGGGATATTTTTCAAAGGTGGGAAGAAGCAGTACTATAATTCCATAACAATAAAATGTGCATGAACATTAATTTTAAAGGACAAGACCACAGCCTCACCCAGAATCAGTTTGTGGGTGACCTTGGCTGGTGAGGCCTGGTGCACCCCCAGCCTGTGCTGGGCACTGCCCCGCAGGGTCCAGCCGTGGGCAGACCCTGTCTGCTCCGATGTGCCAGTGGGCAAAGCCCTGGACACACTGAGGACTGACCCCTGGATTCACTCCTGCCCTGCAGGGGAGCCTGTCTTGGAAAAGCCCCCGCTCAGCTAACATGGAAATCTCAGTTATCCACTCGGTCTCCCTGGAGTGGCCACTAGGGACAAGTTTATTTCTTTTTCTGCAAATACTGGAGTCTTGTCCCTTTCCCAGACTGCAGTGCCACTGAGCACTCACAACACTGCACACACCAGCACAGTACCTGCTCTAAATGCCTACAAAGACGTGAATTAGCAGATGCCATTTCCCAGGGATCACCAAGAAATCAAGGCTGTGTCACCAAAACCCAAAAACCACCACTGCAGGTGCCAAAGGTCTCTGGACCCAGACACTGGAGGAGAGCAGAGCCTCTTCATGCTCTGAGAGATGAACACAAACCAGCTTCCTCTGCCTCAAACCACCAACACGTGCTCCAGCAAGGGTCCTGCTCTCAGGAACAACTTGGCTACCTGGAGGGGATGTTCCAAACAAAACTCACAGCAAAGGCTCCAGGGTTTTCTCCTGAAGTATTTCTAGACTGAAACGTGCTGAGACTCTTGTCCAGTACATGAAGAGAAGAAACTGGGTTAATGTAAATGCAGAGCAGCCACCTGCCCAGGCTGAGGTTCCCAGTGGTGCTGGAGAGCCAGATCCAAACTGGGGAAGAACCTGACACTTTGCTGTGCACCAGCAGCTCACAGCACATCTCCAGGGAGGGCAAAGATGCTCAGCACTTAATTTTATAGCACCTGTAATAAGAGCCATGGGAGCAGCATTCTGCAGGTCACTGGGCTTCGAAGCCCTGTTATTAGAAACAATTTAAATTACAACTCTGTAAAATCAATTTTTTAACAGAAATCTTCGTTTTAAAATTTTCTTTTTCCAGGAGATAATAAAAATTATCATTTTATTCTAAATATACTATAGCACAAAATACCTACAACTTGTTACAACCAATTTTGTTTTATTAGTGGAATGTGAATGTGATGCTGTGCTCGTACCAGTGTTAAACTGGGCTGTTCTGAAGCCACGGAGCCATAAGCACTAAAGAAGAGGATGTAAAATGTATGGTCTAAACCGAATATAAATCAATCATTATGACAGAAGTAGCACTTATTTGAGAGTCAGAAGTGAACAAAATATTCTGTGTCAGCAAAATGTCTCCTGTCAAAACCTGCTCTTTAAAATTTCACTACAATGTGCTGAGACAAATGTCCTTTGCAACTCTGTGGAAGGAAGCATGTTCTAAATCTTCATAATTCAAACCTTGCCTGTTTTCAGGCAACAAAGCAAGTGGGAAAGGGTTTGATATTCCTGTTGATGGGGTAAACACCGTGACTCCAGCCCTGGGGAGTGGCAGTGCTGCTGCTCCTCTGGCCAGCACTTGCCCAGGACAGGGTGACCCACCCACCCAGGAACCACGGGGAGGAGGCACCCACAGTGCTCCCTGTTCTGTGCATTCCTTACGAGTCAACATGAAGTCCACGGAGGCCCAAAGACCATCCAAAGGAGTCATTATGTTTATGTGCCAATGACTGGGACCGTGGCAGGCCCCTCTCTGTGACCGGCGGGTCAGTGTTGGGGTCCCACACCAGGGGGGCCTCGCGCCGCTGCCCCCGCGGGCATGGTTGGGGCTCCTCTGCTGCCCTCACACCAGTGACCTCCCTTCCCTGCTGACGAGGTGCCACTGCACCCAGAGCAGCTCGGAGCTGCTCCTCCACCGGCCAGCCCTGCTCAGCAGTGCATTCCTGGCTCACGCTGCTCCCTTTCCGGTGATCCCAACTAGGACCCAGGCAGGATCCCAGCTCTCCTCAGCCCTCTGCTCAGACCCTCCCACTCCCTCCCTCTACGCCGTTTTAAGTAGACCATTTATCTTTGATTAAATTTTAAATGTTTGAACCCAGTTAAATCTTACAACTAAGCAATCTGGGCTAATGGCATCTTTTCTTCCTCCACTTTATCCTTCCCAATGCATCACGCATTCCCGAGGAGATCTGCATTATGTCACTCTTCAGTATATAAAATGAAGGGCAGGCAGCTAAATCAGATCTCCCTTCTTCCTTACTTGGGATGACAGCACAAGCAGAACACTTTTGGTGGTTACACTGTTTTTCAGGCTGCCACTACCTTAAGATACATAAAATACCAACTATAAGACTTAAAAAGGGTGACTCCCATTTCTGTCATCATACTCAGGAAAAAGCAATGTTTTCCAGTTTGAAAATACTGGGGAAACATACAGTGGTCTGTGAGATGTCCCACATTGCTGGGAAAGCATAAATGTAACACAGGTTTCATGTTTACCCTTTCAAAAGAAGAACCATCATTTTTTTTCAATTACACATTTTAAATTGGACACAATCTGCCAGACAGTCCAAACCAGCAAAATTAAAGGTCTGGGATCCATTGCAATTTCTAAAAAATCAAACCCCAAGCCAGCAGAGAGGACAAAGGCAAAGCAATGGCTGTTGGCAACAACCTCTTCCAACTCGAGAGTCTATTTTTGCAACTGTAGACATTAAAAAACCTGTTTGAAGATTAAAAATGCATAAAACTCGCAATTGACATTTATTTCCTGGAAAACAATCTATTTTTCAGAGATGGTTTTTCCAGAAGATGATAAACTCCTTCTCCTTATGTTGTGCCTTAAGACATCATGTGCTTTTATCCTTTAGCAAAATATGAACCAGCTCCGAGGCTGACAATGCCAAGAACCATGACAAAATGGATTATTAATGAGAAACTGATCTCCAGAACTCTATTAATTTATGTCTTCCTGTCGGATCCCAAAGATGTATCAGCCCTCTCACTCAAAGAAAAAAATGCCAACATTGTACTTTGTTTTAAAGTTCTGCTTAGATGAAGAATTCATTATCCAAAGCAGTGTTGTGTTATCTCAGGCTCCTTGTAGAATAAAGATTCTTTATCAAATAGCTTAAAAAGCTACTGACAAGTGTGAGGATCTTGCAAAATATATTTACATCAACAATTCAATGAGGAATCTTGGATTTTTAACCTTTTTTTTTTCTTTCCTCGGCAACACTCCCTGCCTTGTTCTGACCTCTCAGCACTTTGGAAATGGAGACCATGAAACTCCATCTGTAAAACCTCAGAAAAACTAACACAATGGTGAGCTTTTAAAATTATTAATTGTACTAATTATTCCACTGAATATAATGATTTAACACATAAACAGAAGAAATCTGATTTCCTCATTGAGCACAAACAGCAAACAGACAGAAAATATCCTTTTAAGCCTCCGTGAAAAAAATCTATGTAATCTGTGCTTATCATAATATTTATGAAATAAAAAACAGAGAGAAAAAATTGCTATAATGTACTCTGGGTGACCTCTGCTTGCGTGAGAGAATGAAAACAGCCTTTTGCTTTTCAATCCCCATCAAAGTGGAGTTAAAGGAGGGACAGCATTCCCTTGCTCACTGCCATTAATCATTGCTTTCTTCAAGCAAGTGCGTATTAATTTCTGTCATCCCAAACATCATCGAGTATTGTTACAGCACCGTTCACTCCTCATTCACCACCAGTTGTTACCAGTTTCCCTACACTGAGCAGAGACAGGGTGAATCGTGTGGATTTCAGTGTTGGAGGCCTTTATCCCTGGGGTGCTGACACCAATTAAGCCATTTCAGGAGGCAGCGGAGCAGGCGCAGCCCTCGCTGCGCGCGGGGCTGGCGCCCAGCCCTGCCAGGGTGGGTGCCCCTGCCAGCCCTGCACCCGCACGGGCTCACCCCTCCGGCCCAGCCCGGGCACGGGAGCCCACCCGCGCCCTCCCACAGCCTGCCTGGACACCAAAAGGCTTCAGGGGGAGACCAGAAAACCAACCTGGGCTCTTCCACGTGCAGGATTTTGTTTTCATTTTTGCTGAACGTCACTGATGGGCTGAGAGGGCTGAAATGGGAGCGGGGGGCGTTAGACACACGTGAGACAAA
>NC_087568.1:750000-787500 GCF_036250125.1 Pseudopipra pipra
TGGTGCCCACACCCCAGTGCCAACTCTGCCGCCCATGGGCTTGCTTTCCCCTCTTCACCCAGTGCAACAAAGGAAAGAAATACGAGGTAGAAAAACTGATACTTTCCACTCTATTTGAATAACAAGTGAAATCCTAAAAATCCCTCCACTGCATGTTATTACCAAGTGTATCTCCAGGTTTTATAGTGACAGGACTGTGCTATAATTTCTGAGAAAACCTCAGCATAAAGCTCCATAAACCCAACCACTCCTGTAATGTATCACCTTATCTAGTGCACAATCATTTCCACAACTTTTCATGTTAGTATAATTTGTTCAAAAATGGTAATAAATACATCCTTGAAGTCAAATAAGAATCATTGCACAATCTACTGTTACTTGTTCTTACTAGTGACAGTCAATCATGCTCCCAGGATCTCGCATGAAAGAAAATAAGCAAACATTTGGGTGTTCTGTAATTACAAACCTCAGTAAAAGCACACTTCCTTCTTTAATCAACAAATCTATGAAAGTGTGTTTGAAACAGCCTTTTGAGTGTGCCATCCTGCCTCAAACAGCCACCACGCAGGGGAAGCGCCGATCCCCAGCGACGGGAGCAAACGGTCCCCTTCTGTACTGAGCAAACCAACCACCAAGGCAGGAAACCCCAATACCCTTCTGCCAGAGGTCTAACCATGGATTAAAAAAACAAACATTCCTGATTAAAGCCAAGAAAAGGAGAAGTCTAAAGAATGCCTTATCTCTTCATCTCCAGGAGGCAAGATGGCTGGGGCTCACCACGACTGGAACGAAGGGGATACTGTAAATAGTGTTGATAGATTACCTCTTCTGTAACGATTTTAATTAGACCCAATACTTGATAAAAATATTTCTTTTTAACACACAGCACCAACTCAACACAACCTTCACTAAAAAATCTGATGGATAATATTCCCATTTTAAAGACAGGACAAGTGAGCTCTTGCATTTGCATCCATGAGGTGATGGCCGAGCTCCGGGTCTGCTCCAAGGTCACCACATCCCTGCTCACTGAAGTGCAAGGAAAGTTTCTACCCAAATCAACAGCAGCACCAGTACTCAAAGCAGCAATGCCAGGATTTCCTCTCCAGCACCGCCTCCTGCCGAAACAACGCCATCAGGATCTACTGGTACTGGGAAAGTTAAGGTTGGCCTCAGAACATTTTCACTACTTAGTTCTTTTGTTCAACAATCTGAAGCCCCAAATGAGCAGCTGGAGCCCAGCAACACTTCCTTTTGCTGCCTGTGAGAACTGACTTCACAGTGTCGGGTGATGTTTTGTTCCTCCCAGTATCAAAAAGGTTCACTATGACAACTAAAGTTTTGGGTTATAAATTCCTGATGGGATTCTTTGGGCCGAGCTCCGGGGAGCTGCGGGCGACCGGGGCCATCACGCTTCCCATGAAAACCACACCAGGGCCCCTCTGTGGGGGCGGGCGGGCGCCGAGGGCAGGCACGGCGGGCAGGGACCCGCAGCGCACGTGCCAGTTGTCCTGCGCTGACGTGAAAACCCCTGTGGCTGCGGGGAAACCGCCGTGGTTTGTGTCTCATGTGGTTCATGTTAAAAATTTCCCAACAGTGATAGACTTCAGCTGCCAGGATCAGGGAGAGCATGTGCATCCAGCATGAACAGCCCCCGCACGCAGCTCTCGGGCATTTCTTTATCCTTTTTCCTTTCTTTAAAATAACTATTGGGGCTCATAACAAGCACTGTCACTCCAGCACTGCTCCCCTGATTGACTTTGCGACAACGATCTGTGCAGGAGATGGGCACTCAAACAGCCAACGCTCTGCCACGCTCAGGCAAAGAGGACTAGAGAGGCTTGGGTTGGGTTTGCTCTGGGTTTATTTTTTGATAAATTTATGTTCAAATTCCAGAATTATTTCTCTGATTTTTTTTTAAACAGGACTGTAAAAAGAAAACTAAGCACAAAACTGTAGTAAAGCAATTCTGAGGCTGAATGAAAACAACACACACAAAAAAACCCCCAAACCCCAAAAAAACAGAGGAAAATTTGAACTAGATCAGAACCTCTCATCCTTGAGCCATCCTGGAGTGTCCTGCTACTGCAGAGGTCTCAGCACAGTGATCTTATGTATCATATATGCTCTAATAAATAGGTTCAATGAGTTGAGTTAAGGGCAGAGTTTAACTATTAACTCCAAATTTCCTCGCTCTTATGGCTGTAAGTCAATCCCTTAATGTTACTTTAACACAATTTCTGGCAGTTGAATAAAATCTATGGTCAATATTACAACCCCTTCCTTCCTAAAGGAAGGAAAATACACGTGTGATTTGCATCAGAAACGCTGTGGGTGAGTGGGGGTGACAAATGGTCACAGCCCTATTGGCCAGGAATCCAAGCCTTCCATTTGCCTTCAGCTGGTCAGGCCCTCGTTATCCCAATCCCAAAACCTGCAGAACTGGCACAACTACCTCCACACAGGTACAGTTCTCAGTACAGGAGCTGTGAGCAGGCAGAGAGGTTAGAATACAAAGCTGTAAGATATATCTAAAATAATCCCACAAAAATCAGATGACACAAAGAATTCTAATACTTTCCTTTTGTTAAGATACAGTAACTGAGAATACAATGAAATTCTTCATGTTCAGTATCTCCCATTAGATCAATTAATATTCAGAGAAAGGCTTTAACATGAAGTTTAAATAATCATAGAAGGAGAAAAAGAACCACCAATGTTCTAGAAGCTTCTCTAGACCTTTCAATCAATTTTATTTATATGCAAAACCAAGAGAAACTCAGAAAAAACAAAGCTCCTCCTGATGCTAAAGCTCTCAATTTACTGACAGGCAAATGGCTTCATGCTGCCACTTAATCTCATTTCTTGCATAATGCCCTCTAATTAGCATATCAAAGTGAATTAATACTTCTAGGGCATTAGCAATGGGAAAATCTGCTCCAGGCTTCACAATAGCAGTTAAGCAAGAGCCAAGAAATCCTCAAAAACACCACAAACCACTTTGCATTGCAAAACTGTTCAATTTATTTATCCTCTCTCTCTAAACACTTTTACCGCACACTGTTTTACTACTGTTCACCAAACAAAATGATAATTGCCAAAGTTACCAGCATCTGTAATGCCTGTTTAGAATCTTAATTTAGATTGTGTACTTGAAGCTCTCTAGATGCTTCCATTGACCCCGTCGTACACCACAGACACACTGGAAAACTGTTGTTCTTTTAAAAAATGCTGTCAGGATATTATTATTAAATTCCATTTTCTGCTTACAATAAATGATTAAAAATTAAATAATCTATGACAAAGCCACCTGCTGGACAATGAGGAATGAGAGATTGGCTTAAAATGTTGATGCATTACTGAAGTATAGCAAAAGGGTTTGACCTGTAAACACATGATACAAACGCCCCCCCCTTCCAGGTGATGGATTCCAGGATGCGGGATATTCAGTGATTCACATTGTTACAATCCATATGACTGTGCAACACACATTGAACTGATCAGGAACAAAAGAACTGAAACACCTAAGAGAGTATAAAATTAAAGTACATGCATAATGACTTTTACTATATGCTTTTATGCAAAACATGCTATTTTTATCCGATTCCTGACGCAATAAACACGTCTGAGATGTTACAATCAGAGATCAGAGCTTTTCCCCTCTAAAAAATATTTTCAGATTCTACATTCAATCACAGGTCACTTTGCAAAATACAAATTATAATTTATAAACAAGGTCTAAAAACCTCTGAAACTTCATTACCTTAGTGCTCCACATCAGTCTTTAAAAAGAGAAAAAGAACATCCAGGAAAAAAAAACCAACACCCAAACCCTACCCCTGAACCCTCATACTCCCAGCCTAACCCCAGGAAGGGGCTGGAGCACCAAGGGAAGGCCAGTAACAAAGAGTAGAAGAAAAGCCAGAGTCAGTGGGATTTTCTGCATTTCTGCTGCAACATGAAGGGGGGGAAAAAGTATAGGAATAACAAAATAAATTACGCTGGATATTTATCTGGTACTTTGAGCCTTCCTGAAGAATGTGCACTCCTGAAAAATATATAGTGTTCAAGGACCAGGCTGCATTACCTTTCCTATTTAAATCCCCGCGTCCTCCCCCGGTCCCGGCAGCTCTATGGAGGAGCTCTAATGTCCAGCTGGGCTGCACAATTCATCTGTTTGGCTGATGAACTACTCCAACTCTATAAAACCATGAACTGTAAGAGCTGACAGAAACTTTAATAATTTATATTAAATATTGATGTGAATTATTTACTCCATTCACACTTAAAGCCAGGCATTGCCTACCAGAGAAAAGCAAACGTGACAAAAGGTCAACACGCTGGTGAGAAAAGGCAGGCGGTGTCAGGCATGTGTTATCTGAACCATGCTGATCACCTTGATAAGCGAAGAGCATTAAACATGACTGCTGAGCAAACAAACAAAGCATTCTTCTCAGGGTGTCAATCCCGGCCCTCCGACAGCTCCAGCTAATTCCACTGCCACGCCGGGACCGCAACTCCGCTCGGGGCTCCGCTGGTTTGGGCTCGCTCGCGCACGGATTCACATTCATTCCTGCTGTTCATAAAAATATTCATCGAACCATCATGTGCACGATGTGCGAGGAATTGAAAAACAGCCTAAAATCCGAGGGCAGATCCAACCGGACTGCTGTGCGCTCCGCTCCGTAATCATTAATACAGCCTTCACCCGGATTTAAATATTGCGTTACATTTGTAACAATTTAGAATGTCTAATTCTGCTTATATTTGTCTACGGTAGACTGCAAATATCATTATATTAATGTTTCACACAAATCAATGTTTAAATTGAAAAAAGACAGCATAATATCCGTATCATACAACTTTTCTATTGAAAGCTGCAGGAACAGACCTTGATAAATGTGTTAAATCCTGTAAAAAAAAAAAAAAGGGACTGTTTTGCATTCCCTACATGCCATGATAATAATTTATCTCTGAATGCAAAAATTCCTTAACTTACAGCAAGCATCCTAAAATACACCACACGGTAACTCCTATAATCTGATATTTTCAGATAAGCGAGCAAATGTCGAATTCAAAGGTAAATTGGAAGGACATGAAAGATAGCTATAAAATAAAATAAATCACTGCTTCTGGTTAAATTAGTATTGACAGGTAGGGCCAAATTTATCCTCTACAGAGGGCAAAAAAAATTCTCAGGAACCACTGATCCCAGTACTTCAGGTAAAGATGGATTTTTAAATGCAGCAAGGAGCACCAGCGAAGCACTGAAGGTAAGTACAGTCACAGGTTCTATAAGACTAAATATCACGAATTTCTCTAATGCCCATAATCACCAAATCCCCATTTTCTCAACCAGAGAAGTGCCCTGGTAGAAATCCACCACAGAACTAGGCTGCTGATAATTAATGTGTCGGAAACAGATGACCAAACGACAGTCAAGACACTTTATTCAATTTATTTTTTCCTAGTAAGACATTTATGAAGAAAAGCAATGTCATTGCCATAAGGACAGTGCAAACAACCAAACGTTCTGCTGCACGGCATCATTTGTAATACATCTGCTGGCAATTAAAAAAAAAAAACATTCAAAAGTACAACCACTGGGTCGGTGACAAACCTTGGTACTGTAGCATGAGGAGGGAAACAAAAGCTAAATAATTGAAGCTGAGCTGGACGCACACAAACACACAGCGCTGACTTCCTCAGGTAGTCAGGGCACAGCAGAATATGTATTTAGCAGCTCGAAAAAAACGTCAGGACTGCACATAAATATTTTAAGCAGCTAAAGGAAGTAACAATAACATCACAGCTGATATTTAGAAAATAGCCAACACACACACACGCACACACATATATATGTATGCTATCAGTGCCATTTCATTGTTCCATCTGAATCCCCTTGTGTTCCAGCAGGATTGCCAGGATTGTGGGTTATCGTGTATTATTGCGAGTTGTTGTCACTAAATGATAGTTTACAAACACTGAGAAGTTGAAATTTGTGCAGTGCAAGGGCAGAGTGCTGTGACTGGATTTTTACATCCCCGCGGTGCCGACAGGGGTTAACAATTTCCAGCTCTGCCAGAGCCAAGGCAAAGCCAGTGCTGCTCCAAGGAGTCCCCTCGCCGCGGGTTACAGACTCTGCAGCATATTGACAAGGGGCGTTCCTGAGGAGTTGGGCCATGTCATCAATAAGGAGCTTTGCAGCCAGGCAGGGCCCGATGCAGCCCTTTAATCACTGGGACGGCAGTGCACAGCTATTTACAGTTGTAGCAATAAAAATAAAGGTTTTAGCTTACACAGGAACAGCAAGGAATTAACCCCGTGGTTAACGGCACAAGTTGTCTGGCTTTCAGAGCTTTTTTTTTTTTCATTCTTTCAAACAAAATTCTGAGTAAGGGGAGAACATTCTTAATGAACATTTTCCTCCTCTCTCTTTAGACATAAAAAATAGTTGCAGCAGCCCGAGTAGCCGAGCAGGCCTTTTGCTTCCCCTGCGGACACCTCCTGCAGTCGAGAAGTTCATTAAGTTTTATGATCTTCCCAAGTCAGTCCTGCTTATAAGCCTCACAAAGGCCACAAATCTGGCAAACCATCATGTATGCCATTAGGCTTTACTAGGAAATGAATGCTATTTAGGGGTGGTGGTGACAGTAAAT
The DNA here is from genome assembly GCF_036250125.1 of Pseudopipra pipra. Classification (NCBI taxonomy): domain Eukaryota; kingdom Metazoa; phylum Chordata; class Aves; order Passeriformes; family Pipridae; genus Pseudopipra; species Pseudopipra pipra. Next base: position 756,660 of record NC_087568.1, read on the forward strand.
TCGGGGTTGGTTGGCAGCTATCATTGTTGCTGCTGGACTTAGGGAAATAAATAAATAACTGTATATTTGTACGCGGATACGCACACGGATTCAGACGTTTTTATAAATGTGTGATCCTATCTGTACAAGTGATTTCTAAAGACAAAAACCCAAATCATCTATCAACACAATCCAGGACCTAATAATATGTTGTTCCATTGGGAAGTAATTGCAATTCCCTAGGACATTTTAAGACTACCAGAATTAATATATTTTCACTTCTTTCTTCATGAGAATAACCAGGACCACAGGTAGAGCAAGGTCCTAATGGAAGCTTAATCAAATCACCAATCTGAAGGCATTTTAGTCAGTAAAGAAGAGCTATTAAAAAAAACCAAAGGTGCAAATCAGTTTTTGATTCCTCCTGGCAGGAAGTGAGGGGATGGACTGTGACACAGGTATGCAACAGATGTGAGCGTGCGCTGCACGGGCAACTTCCCCGCTCCAGTGACACCCCAGAGAAGGGGTGAAACAGCAGAGCGAGTCACCAGACACTCACCTGCTTATCTTCCTATTTTATTGGAGGGGCTTCAGGAGAACTTTGGAATCATTTTTCTTTGAACTAATTAAAGCCAGGGGTGGCAGTTTCTTTACGAACACCATGCTACCTTGTGGTTGCCTCTCAGAATGCACACCACTATTAATAGCTGTAAAGCGCTTAAATGTATTATGCAGCACTTTTGAAAATGTTAAAAATGTTGAAAAAGAAATGTCAGGCTAAATTCAGTAACTCAGTGACTTGCTTTGTACATGGCAAATACCTCACAGGGAGAAAAAATAAAAATCTTCAGCTCCTGACCCTGTGTGAGGCTTTCAGAAATGAGATGCAACCATTAACCCTTGCAGGGAAGTGACAGAGTGGCTCCACCTAAACTGAGGATTCCTCCTCGCGCTCTCTCCTGGCCGGTCTCACAAAGTCCTCACTGACTGCACTGAAAAGTACTAATGTGTAAATAGATACATAATTCAACACAAAAATTACTTAAATATTGCATGACTTATTTCTGAGCAGACATGACTGCAACTCCACTTTCTGCTAGGCTCCAGCCTCTCTCCTCACCTCTCGGAAGAAGGCAGCAATAGAGCCATCATGGCAATTCCCACACCCAGGCAAACTTTGCTTCTGATCAATTCTGGAAGAATTAAACACCAGCACATGACCCCACTGGAGGCAGGTTTAAGCACTCGGACCACAAGACAATGAGGAGCCCCAGTGGGAGGGGGACACCTCTGCTTTAACTGCATCTCAGACCCTTCCTCGTCCTTCCAGTTCAGAATTGCTTAAGCCATTCCCTACGAAAACAGCTTCCAGAAAGAAAACAGGCTACAATTTATTTTCACATTTTCTTTGCTTCAGCACGCTAAATAAAGCCTGCACAGACATTTCACCTCAACTGTGAGACCCTGAGTGAAGGTCCCCCTCCGGGAACAGTTTTTGGTGGGGGTGTGGATCCATCTCCATCAATCACCCGGGGCATTAATCCTGTCCCTCCCGCGCTGCCGGCCTGGCAGGAGCGCGCCTTTGGGCAGGCAGACGCCTTCACTCTTTGTTGGTTCCCAGCGATTTCACAAAAGAGATAACTCGCAAACTTGGCTCGACTTCTTGCAGTATAAAGGCAGGATCTCAACTTAGAAGTTATCACTGAAACACCCCGAAAGGTTTCAGATCAGAAAGTCTCTTGTCAGGTTCCCTCTCGCCTGCGAGACCGCGGCGGCCTCACAAGCACCCTGTGCCAGTAATCCCGCTGCTGAAAGGACTCGGGCTTTCCTCGAAGCTCACCTCTGACATGTGGCTGACTACACTTGCCTTTCAAAACACCGAGGCTAAGCCCTCTGCAAATAAAGTGACCGCGGGACCTACGCCTGTCTCCTTAATTGAAATCTGCCTCCTGCAAATGTCTGAACAGCGAGGGCAGGCTGCTTTCTGGCTCCGGAGCAGGATGGGCAAAAAAGTTTAGGGAAAGGCAGGAAACAAACACAAGCCAAAGCAGGATGGAAAGGGCTTATGAGCTGATCAAGGCGGAACATAGGTAGGTGGGGAGGGAGGGCAGGAGAGGGATCATTCCCCTTATCCTGGGTAATATAATGCAACATAAAGCAGAATCAATCTTAATATTCACAACACAGTCAATACCCTAGTGCTTAGCTGTCAGCAGGAACTGAAGTGGATCCCCGGTAGCAAAGAAACCTTTGGACATAAAGCAACATAATTCACGGAGAACCGCACGCTCCGGGCTCCACAGCTCAGATTTGCAATGATTTCACATTGGGTTGTTTTCATCCAGTTTTATATTTTCAGTGTGGAATTAAGCAGAATGCGATTGAGGATCGCATAGTGCTAAAAAGCCAGGCAATGGCTTTAGCTATATGTGAATAAATGGCTATTTATTTTTAAATCCAGATCATAATGAATGTTTTTCTTATTGTTAAATGTTCTTATTATTCTCAAATGTGATTATTCTCATTATTCTTATTATCATAAAATTCCCTTATTTTCATAATACAAAGCAGTATACTTTGCAAATTTTCTTCTTTAAAAAAAAATAATTCTCTATAAATTCAGCGATGTGAAAAAATTGCAAAAAAATCCCCTAAAATGCCCCTAAGAAAAACACGGGGTTTATTCGTGTCGCGTTAATGTAGAGGAAAAAAAATTCTTTTTGTACTTTTGAGACGATTTTTGAGAATTTCGGCGTTTAAAAGCCCGGCGCCCGGGAGGCACCGGAGCCGCGCCGGGCAGAGCGGGGTCGGGGCCGCCGCGGGGTCGGCTCGGCCCCCCGCCCTCACAGGGCTGCCGGCCCCGGGGCTGCCGCCCGCGGTCACACCGCCCTCACAACTCTTTCACACGCTGTCTGGCGCTCAAAAGGCAGCGCGGGCACCCCGGGGCCGCGGGGGCGGCGAGGGGGGACCCCCGCGCCATTTCACGGCGCTGCCGCCGCCCCGGAGCGGCCCGGCCGGCGGGTCCCCGGCCCCGCGGGGCTCCCCGCGCCCGGCCCGGCCCGGCCCCCGCCCCCGGCAGCGCCGTGAGGGCAGCGCGGCCGCGGCGCTGCCCGGCGGCGGCGGAAGGCGGCAGCGCTAAGATGGCTGCGGCGGCGGCGGCGCGGGCGGCCCGTACCTGTTTTCTCCTTGATCTCGCAGAGGACGCTGAACAGGGCGGGTTTCATCCTGTGGCAGTTCAGGGCGTGTTTCCTTGAAGAGAGCACAGGACAAGCGGTTAACGCCGGGCTCCGGCAACATGGCGCCTTCCCGAGCCCCGCGCTGGGGCCGCGCGCCCCGGCCGGGGGTCCCGGGGCCGCGGGCAGCGAGGGGCGGCCGGACCCTCCCTCACCCCGCTTCACTTTTAAACCGAATTATCTTGGTGCAAACGCCGCCCTAACCGCGGGGATAAATCACCCCCCACACCTTGTCCCCGTCCTGCGATATTAGAACTGATTTATTAAGGAGGATGGGGGGGAGGGGATGGTGCAGAGTTAACATTGTTTTTGTATTTATTGTGATTTAATACGGCCAGGGTTTGGTTTGGGTTTTATTCACACACACACACCCCCCTCTCCTGCAGCAGTATCTAGTCAGGTTTATAATTCATCTGCCGCCACTTTGAGACAAGAAAGAAAGAAAGAAAGGGACAAAGTTGTACTTTTAGGGATGGCCGGCCGGACAGACAGACGGACAGACGGCGGCGCAGAGGCCGGTGTCCACCGGACAGTGTCCAGCGGGAACGGGCAGGGATCAGCCACTGCCTCCCGCGCACCACAGCAACGGCAGAACCATCGCATACTTCTCCATTTATTATATCTAATTTTTTTTAAGGAAAGAAATCATTAAATAGCAACTTTGGCTCTGCCTTGGCTGCTGGTAATTTCTCCTACGGCCCCAAGAAGTTGCTCTTAATTGTGAGACTCCGGGTCTCCGCAGAGGAGCAGGAAGAAGAGAAACAAAAACCACACACACACACCAAAAATAAAACTAAAAAAAAATAATAATAATGATAATAATTAAAAAAAAGGACAAGGTTTAATTAGACGAAACCAACTTTGCTTGTGCCTCATCCAGGCTTTGGTCAGTGATGGTCATGATCTGATGGAGGATGTCGCCGATGTCCTGCTTCCTGCCGTCGCCGTCGGCCCCTTCGTGTCCGTGGGGAGGCGGCAGGGCCATGCCCCCCTGCACCGAGTGCCCGGCCAGGTTCACGCCGGCCAGAGTCTGCAGCATCCTGGACTGATCGTCCATGGCTCCGGGCCGGGCCGCGCTCCGGGCGGTCACGGCAGCGCCTGCCCCGCTCAGTCCCAGTGCCGCGCTCCCGACCGCGCTCTGCACACACACCACAAAAACAAGGGGGAGAAAAAAAAAACCAAACAAAACAATAAAAAAAAAAATGTAGTATTTGTGTTTTGACCGGATCTCAGCTGTTTATTCCACTCTCTTCTCCTTCCCAGGGCAGTAAATCACTCTCTTCTTTAGTTACAATCTTCTTTCATCATCATCATATTGGTGCCTCGGATAAATGAGCTGAGCAGGTTTCTGTGAGGTTTTCCTGGTACAATCTTCCTCCAAAGCTTTTTTTTTTTTCCCCTTTTTATTTTTATTGTCGCTTTTTATGTCTTTCCCCACTTGTCCAAAAATCTTCTTTGAAAAAAGGCAAAATTAAAAAAAAAAAAATTAAATACAAAATCAAAAAAACTCGCTTTCAAATCCTTCAGAAGTTGAGAGGGTGCAAACAGCAAAACCCACAACAAACCAGCGAACACCCCCACCCCCAAATTGCAACATAAAAAAAAGCCAAGAAAACACAATCATAGAGGGGAAAAAAAAATTAATCGCCCTCCCCCCCAAATAACAAACGATCCCAAGTCTGTGCACGGGGGTGAGACAGCAGCAATCAAAAGTTTGAACTTGTGCAAAGAAAAGAGCGGAAATAACGGGGAAAGAACTGTAAAAAAATTAATTACACACTCTCTGCAAAGCAATGTGCAAAAATATCGGCCCGCCGGAATTTATGAGCCCCGCGCCCGGTGCCCGCGCGTGTTTTATGTTGTTTGATGGCCGCTCCGGTGAGGGATTGACAGGCTGCCAACGCCACTCACTCACCGCAGACGTGTCACCCTGTGAAGGAGCCGAGCGGCGCGCGAGAGGGAGCGGAGCGCGGGCCCCGCCCCGCCGGCCCCGCCGCCCCGCCCCGCCCGGGCCCCGCCCGCCCCGCTCCGCCCGCGCTCCTCCCGCCGGGCCCGGTGGCGCCCGCGCTCCCGCGGCGCGGGGGGGCGGGGCCTCGCGTGGGAGCGACGTCAGCGCTGGCCAACCGCCGCGCGCGAGGGCGGGCGCTGGTGGGACGCCGGCCAATGGGCGCGCGCGGGGCGGTGCCGCGTCCGCCCGCCCCCGGGTAGGCCCCGCCCGCAGCGGAGGAACTTGTGATTGGTCTGTTCGAACGGTCACGGGGCGGGGCTCGCGGCCCGGGCCCGCCCCCGTTGCCGTGGTGACGCCGGGCCGGGGCCGCGCGGCCCCTCTGGGAGCGCTGGGCCCGGCCCGGCCCCGTTCGGTTCCGTTCCGCTCGGTTCCCCCGCCGCTGCCCGGCCCCGGAGCTTCGGCCCTGCGGTGGAGCCCGGGCGCAGGATGGAGGCAGCTGCTGTGCCAGGCCCGCCCGTGCCCCGAGCGCAGCCCCGCGGAGCAGCTCGGGCCGTGCGTTGCCGGGGCTAATTTCAAATTACTTTTTTGCAAATCTGCACAGACCCCCGAAATGGGAGCAGAAAAAAGCACAGGCACCAAGGGTAATTAACACTTCATTCTCTGAAGGGTTATCTGCAGATCATTGCCACCCCACCCAAATTGTCCTCTCGTGGGACACCCCTCATGCAAGTACCCAGTTCCTTTAATTCTGACCTATTTTTTTCACACTTTGGACAGTGTGTAACACAGCTGTTACCACAGAGACCTCTCAAGGAAGGGAAACCACGTGTAGCTGTGATAAAGAGCCACAGTAGCAATTAAAATGATCCTTAACTCGCTCTATCTGTGGCGGATGGTTTCAGTGGAGCCATGTCCAAACCTCATCCCTGTCTGGCCTTCCTGGGTGTCTGCTGATGCCTCCAGCTCGGTGTTGCTCAAGCAGAGCTCCCAGCTCCTCTCAATCCCAGCTGACATCCCCACACCTTCACTCGGGCCCTGGATGCCATTGTGTGATCTGGAACCCTTTATCCATCTCACCGGGAATGGGAATGGCTCCTGTCAACAAGTCTGTGCTCTCACTGTTCCTCCTAGCAATTAACAAGTTCATTCACATTCCAATTGCCTTCCATTTTGATTATCCCACCATTGTCCAGTCTGAGCCAATGAATTCTCAGGGTCATCCAACTTTACTACTACTGCTACTCCAAAGGCATTTTATTATTGGTATTATTGCAAATATTTCACAGATCTGTTTGCATTTGGACCGAGTGCAAAGTCTCACAGATGGAAAGGACAGTTCCACTGGCATCTGAGCCAAACAGGATGGTGCTGCCTGGCCAGCCCTGGGCTCAACCCACCCCACAGGGACCTGCTCAGTCCCACCACGTCCACACAAAGCTGCTGTGCTGCGTGAATTTTTGTACTGTTTTGTGAGGCTGAGTCCAGTCATCCCAGAGCTCTGGGCCCTGCCAGCTGCAGCCAGGGGCTCCCTGGGACCTGCCCTGTGCTGGGGCAGCTCCAGTGCCTGCCCTTACTCCCCCACTGCTGCCAGACAATGTCACCTACTCTTCACAAGGACTTCTGCTCAGGTGCCCTGGGTGACACTTGTGCTGTGCTGTTCCCTGTCCTTCTCAAAGGCTGTTTTTCGATGTGTGCAGCTGCTGAGACTACCAGATCAGGCTTTCCTCTGGAATTAACCAGCAGTCTCATTACTTCCACGGGAGATTGTGGAGCCTGCACCAGCAAGCCTGGAAAGGTGACAGGGACACACGGCCACCGGGCCAGGAACAGGCACCGACAGGAAAAGGAACCCTGGGAGCACCAGGGAACATGCACGGCTCTGGGGGACCGGGGTGTGAGGTGGGGGCCCCTGAGGGTGGCCGGGCTCAGCTGCTCGCCCAGGCAGCCGTGTAGGGTCAGCCCAGGGCTACCCGAGCTCCGGGATAACCCACGGTCAGTCGCTGCCCTGTGCAGCTGTTACCTCTGTTTCAGGTTCCTCCCCTTTGCATTTGTACATCGAGTGCTACCCGGCAGGTTTGTTTTAAAACCATCAAACAAACACAAGCCTCACAGTGTTTCAAGCAAGAAATCGGAATTAAGATTGGCGCGATCCCCATCGGAAAAGCCTCCCGTGTGCGGCTGCGGGTGTCGCCGGTACCAACCCGGTGTTTCAGGGCCTCGGTGGCCGTGTGTGACTGTGGCGCTCCCGGTGCCGCTCCCGCCGCCGCCCCGCCCGTTCCGCGCCGTCACTTCCGCAGCCGCGGCGCTTCCGGGTCGCGCGCGGCCCCGCGCCCGTCCCGCCGGCCCGGACCCGGAAGCGGCTGCGCGGCCCCGGCCCGGCCCCGGAGCGGCGGCGGCGACGCCGGTAAGTGCGGGGTGGGGGGGGCCGGGGCTGCCGCTCCCCGCGGCCCCGCGGGCTGCTCCGCGCCGTGACCCCCGGTGGTGCTGCCCGGGCCCGCCGCGGGACCCCCGCCCGGTGCGGTGCCCGGCCCCGGGGGTGTCAGCCCGCCCGGGACATGGCTCGGGGCCGCCCCGCGGGGTCCGGGCCGGGAGGAGCCGGGCGAGGGGCAAACGGAGGAGCGGGTCAGACGAGCGTCCGACAGCGAGGGCAGCCGGGAGCAGGTGAGTGGGACGAGCGGCAGAGCGGGCGCGGGCCGGGCGGGGACCCCGCGCTGCGCTGGGAGCTCCGGGCACCCGCAGGGTCTCAGCCTGGTACCCTCACTTCGTGGGAATCACCCCTCACACCCCCCGTGCCCCTGTCACACGCACCCTGTCCCTTCCCCTGGCTGCTCCTGCAGCCCGCAGGGGAGGGCTCTGCCTGCCCAGGTGTTCCCAGAAGGGCACTTTTGACACGATCGCACCCAAATGTGTTGCTGGATGGGGCTCTCGTTTCTTCACCTGTTGGCGAGTGTCATCAGTCCTGGCGTCTGCACCGCAGGAACAACGTAATGGAGCAGGAAAGGTGTCCGGGAGACACGGCAATGAGTCGATTTCAGTGCTAGTGGAAGTTTGGTGATTGCCTAAATGGAGATGCCAGAGCCAAGCTTGGATTTCCTGACTGGGTTCTACACAATTTTAGGCGTCAGGGGGATTATCAAGTAGATGCAAGGCTGGGAATTAGACTCTCTCAGTTACGTTTCCAAATTCAGAACAGCTCCATTCACGGACACTTTTTTTGGGTTAGATTAAAAATAAATTGAGATCAGCGTCTACATATAGACTTGTACAGAAATAACTGAAGCAGGGAATTAGAACCAATTTAGTACGTTTCTGTCTCAGTCATGTTTCAGGTCTCTGTTATTACACTCTTTCCTCATCTGTTTGTTGGTTAAACTGTTTCACCCAGTTGCAACAAGTAGCAAGTGTTAAAATAACAAATAACAAATGTTAAAATAACAAGTAACAGCTGCGATCTTGTGTGCATTTCTTGTTGGATCAGCAAAAGCCTCAACAGGTGAAGCAGCCTGGCGCAGGGATCTGCCTTACACATTCTGTAGCAAGAATTTTGCTTCTGAAGTTGTGAGCATGAAAGTAGACACTCGTATGGAAAGGTCAGTTATAGCAACAAATGGGACATCAAATGAACAGGATACGAGTCACAGCCCTGAGTAGGACCAGCCCATCTCCCATGTGGCAGCTCTTTTTGGAGATCACAGAGTCATTGAGGTTGGGAAAGCCCTCCAAGACCATCAGGTCCAATCTTTGACCCATCCCCTCCTTGTCACCCAGCCCAGAGCCCTGAGTGCCACGTCCAGTCATTCCTTGGACACTTCCAGGGATGGGGACTCCACCACCTCCCTGGGCAGCCCCTTCCAATGCCCCACCACCCTTTCCAGAAAGAAATTCCTCCTGACGTCCACAGTTCCTTCTGATGTCCAAGGGCAAATGGCACTTGCTGAGGAAGGCGGGGAGAGCTCCCGCTCTCTTCAGTTCTTGCCTTTCAGGTGCTGGGAGGGGCAGGTTTGAGCTGTGGGGTGCAGGGGTGTGGGAGCAGAGCTCTCACAGGGCTGTTGGTGTGCCCCACACCCGGGACGTGCCGTGCAGGGAACTGCTGCCTCAGCTGTGGTAGCAGCAGTTCTCGAGGGCTTTTCTGTTAGTGCCTCTGACACAGACCCCAAGCTGTGTTTTAATATTAATTGTGTGTGTGTGTGAGCTGAGGAGCTCCATATAACTGTGGTGCCTGGCTGTTCACTGTCTGTCAGCTCAGTTTCTTATCCAAGGCAGCACAAGGGCAATCCCTGCCTTGTTGTATCTGAACCCGTTATTCTAAAAGCAAAACAAAGCTCCTTGAATATGTTTTGTGTGCTGTTGAAGGAGACAGATCCAAAATTAAAAGCCAGAGGAACGGCAGATTCATGTTTTGCTGGAGAAATGTGAAACTGTCTGGTTCCATTTGACATAGAGTCCCAAAGGGGCTGGAGGTCTCAGGCATTTTTAAGTAGGTCCGTGAGCATTTCTGAAATCAGAAGCAGCTCGCACCCTGTTATATTCTAAAAAAAAAAGTGTCATTTTTATGGAATAAAAATGTTTTCATGCACTCAGAAGTACAATGGCAACAAACAGAAGAAAATGCAAACCCAATAGTGTTTGTTTTGACAGGTGCTGCTGTTTAGTGCCCAAACCCCGGGTGAACCCAAGTGCCCAGCAGTGTCGGGGCCCAGCGAGCCCCTCTGTGGTGCCAGTGCAGAGCTGTGCATAGGCTGTGCTGAGGATCTGTGGGCTGGCTGGACCTACAGCATGTCCCAGGCTGTGTCCCAGGTCCAGCCAAGGCAACCTCTGTGAGCCTGGAGACCCCTCTGCGTAAAACCCAACCAGTGCAGCAGCTCTCAATACAGACAGGAAAAAGGTGAAGCTTTCTGCTTTGTTGGGTTTTTCAAGATTGAAGCTTGCATAGGTGTTTATATTTATTAGGTTTTTTAGGCTGTGGAATACCCCACTGAGAAGTGACAAAACAGAAGCTCTAGTCTAATCTTTGAGCAGTTCCAGCCTGTGCTTTCATCCTTCTGTCTGTGAGAAGAATTTATTTATCACAGAATTTTATTTATCACAGAATCCCAGAATGGGTTGGGTTGGAAGGGACCTTAAAGCCCATCTCGTTCTACCCTGTGCCATGGGCAGGGACACCTTCCACTATCCCAGGATGCTCCAAGCCCCATCCAACCTGGCCTTGGACTCTTCCAGGGAGGGGGCAGCCACAGCTTCTCTGGGCAACCTGTGCCAGGGCCTGCCCACCCTTGCAGGGAAGAATTCCTTCCTAAAATCTAACCATGTCCTCCATGAGTTTGAAGCCATTGCTCCTTGTTTTATTACTGCAGGCCCTTGTAAATAGCCCCTCTCTGTCTTTCTTGCAGGCTCCCTTCAGGGACTGGAAGGACACAGTTAGATCACCCCTGGGCCTTCTCTTCTCCATGCTAAATAATCTCAGTTCTCTCAGCCTCTTCCCATAGGAGAGGTGCTCCATCCCTCTGATGGTCTTGGTGGCTTCTTCCAGACTCGCTCTAACAGGTTGATGTCCTTTAGGAATAAATGTTCAAGCTCAGCAAATTGTTTTTAAAGCATTTTAGGCATATGAGTGACAGCTCATGTTCCTCATAAAAGTGCAGTTGTTGAACATGTTCCTTTCCAACTTTCCATGAAAAAGTCCTGTCAGCTTCACCCACTCCTGGACAGGGACTGCTGTTCCCCATTCCTGGAAAAGAGCCTTCATCAGGAATAAGAGTAAAGGGAAGTGCTAATGTGTTATTTAAAAGGTATTCTGTGTTTGTTACTTTAAAGTCAGAACAGTTAAGCCTCAAAAATTAACTCAAATACTCAGATATTTTTTCTGGATAGTAAATTCTCCTGTACACATGCACTGAAATTGGGTCATGGGGGCTCGGGGGTGGTGGGTCACCCCAGTGTGACCCTGCAGCTGTGGTGTGTGTCAGGGAATGCCTGCAGCCAGCATGAAAACCCAAGCATAATCAAGGCATTAGAAATTAAGCAAAGTGTTTGCACATATTTAGATGAGGCAAAGCCCAGGCAAGATGCTGCATCTCGGAACGGCCTCGATCCCAGCGTTCAGCACAATATCCGAATGAAAAATGACAACACTTTGTCATCTGTTCAAATTGATATTGCACTCTCGGCAGTGACAGCTGAAAAGGCCCACAGGTGCCATATAAAGAGGTGACCATGTTGTCATATTTCATTTAGGCATCCCTCTGCAAAGCCATAATTACCTAATTAGGTTGTTAATTAGGAGATTAGCATTTCACTATATTGATAGAATGCTCTTTGCAGGCATGAGTCTAGATACAGATTTGTCTGCCCTAATTTATAATCTCTGCATTTTTATACTTATTTATTTGCTTAAAATCTTGATGCAAGATAGCTCAGGTTAGTGGAGAATCAACTTGTCCACAATTAAATGAAGATTTGACAAGATCAGGAAAGAGGAGAGCGAACACTTTCCATACATACCCCAATATTTTCTCCCTCCTCTAAAGCTGAATAATTAAAATATCGGAATTGGTGTAATTTGCATCCTGATTAATATGACAACAAAAATATAGCCAAATTCCAAGCAGTTCAGAAATACAGAGCTAATGCCAGATTGATTTACAGGTCTGGAAATGAACAAATAATTTGTTGGAAGTTGTGTGTAATGTAGTGTTTGCTCATCATAACTTCCCAATTCCAGTCTCCCTTGTGAGAGAGCCTCTTTAAATGACTGTAAATGATTATTTCCTTTCTAATGATAGGACCCAGAGTGTGAGTGACAGCTTCTCCAGATAAGTATTCACTCTTAAATGCACTTGAGCTTTTGCTGAAACATAGACTTGAATGTTCATATATTGGAGTTCACTTTCCTTTATCCTGCATGCCCAGGGTCTGTCTGTGTTTGAGAGGTTGATTATTTGTGCTGCTGCAAATGCAGATAACCAGAACCATTTCTTTTGCAATTGCAGACAGAAGTTCACTGGGAAATTATTTCATATAACCTGAATCATAAATTTTGAAGTATGTTTGCGCCATCCTGTTCCTGCTCATATGAGGTTGGGGGGAAAATCAATTTTTACTTCTAATCTGCTCATCTTTTTCATTAGTTTTTAAGATCACTTTAAAGAGCTCCAGTCAGAGGTGTTTGAGTCCAGTGACTATGGAAGCCCTTGAGTGATAAGATGACCTGTAATGGTATATAATTCTTCCAGCCTTTTGTTTTGAGTTTGTTGGTAATTATTTTGGATCCAGGTCATACCTTCCACAAGTTGTGTCTTTGGAATATTTTTGTTTACCTTGAATTGTTTATTACTTCTTCAAGGAGGGCAGTGAATTAAAACATATTTTCTTCTAAAAAAAAAAGGAAGCTACAGCTTTGCAGAATAGGAGAGAGGAAATTTTTTCCTACTTCTCACTTCTTATTTTATAATTTAGAGAGGAAAATGTCTTGCAGGAATTGGCTTGAGAGTTTTGTGAAGAATTTAGAGCTGCTTTTAGCCATTTGAACTGAAGGATTCTTATTCCATTGAAATTGGTGGAATTTCAAAGTTGTAGCTCTTTCCTGCAGCAGAACATTTTTAGTTGCTTTGCAGTTTTCTCTGATTTTATTGTTTCTTACAGCTTGTTTAGAGGTCTGTGAGCAAATTTCGTTTGTGCTCTGTGTGATATATTTTAAAGCATGAAAGGCAAAAATACCAACACTTTGTGTGAGGCAAATATTTCCTGTACTCTGAGCAGTGGTGGATGCCATGGAAAGGCAGTGCTGCCTGGGCACTGTAGGAACAGTGTCCTCAGGTGGAGATGCCCCGGTGGCACCACACGGCTTCGGTTTCTGCCCTGGAGTCTGTGAACTCCTCCCGGGTGTGGGAGTGCCTGTTGGCACTAGTGTCACTTTGCCAAGGGAAATCCATAGTTCTGCTGGAAAACCTGTCAGGAGCCTGTGGGTGGGAGCAGGGCTGGGAGCAGTGGGTGGCAGGGGTGGGGTCCTGCCCCAGTGCTGGCAGGTTTGGAGGTGACACACAGCCTGGGGGCACCCGTGCAGTGTGGGGGCAGTGACGAGACCCTCGTGCTGGGCGGCGAGAGGGAGGGGTTTTATCAAATTCAACCATGTGTGTGTGAAACAAGCCAGAAAATTCGTTCCAAAATAACTGTTTTCCTAAAAGTAAGGTAAGCTGCACTCAGCATTTTTCATGCTCAAGGTCACTGGGTTGCTCTGAGAACAGCAGTGGGCAGGGGCTGACACCTGGTCGCAGTCCCCCCAGTCGGTGGGTCCAGCACGGAGCGGGGTCCCCGCTGTGCCTGCTGCTGTCTGTGCTGGATGGGAAGGATGGCAGTCGTGAGGTATGGGTTTAACTTGTCCTTTCCCCTTATCTCACACTTGCCTCGGTATCTCCTTGTCACCTGAGTAGGTTAACATGCAGATATGAATACTTCGGGTGGGGTTTTGGGTGGGGAAAGAGGAAAGCGAGACAATATTTTAATAAACACAGTGCATCAAGCAAGCGGGAGGGTCACAAGAACAGTTAACATGTTGTGATGATGAAGTTGCCTCCCCAAATTCAGCTGTGTGTTTAAGGTACAATCTGTATAGCTGCAGATCCTTTTTCAAGACCTTTGTGTCACCTCCTGAGAGCGGGCTCGTTTGTTAGCGCGCTCTGAATTCCTCATTGTGTGCCGGGTTATGAATGAGGCTGATCTGCATAAAGCCCTGCTTGCCTGGCTGGGCGAGTCTGGCGCTGCCATAAATATAGCCGTGGGGTCCTGGAAGAGGAATACTGCCCATAAAAATAGTAGACTGAGATGCAGCTGTCTGATTCTGCTGCAAAGTTCCTGGGAATCCTGGCGAGTCGTTCAGCCTCTTGATGGTGCAATTTGACATCTTTGGGGATGTTCTGTAGCTGCAGAAGACTGATGGGGGGCTGTGCTCCCCAGGGGCCTTGGGGCACAGCAGGAACACAGCAGTGGGACCGGGGAGAAGGTGAGAAGGCACATTCATTGCTGGGGTGTTGATCAGATAATGCACAGAAAGTCAGACATGAATAATAAAGATCAGGAAGAAAGTGAGGGGCTCTGTCCACCTGTGTGATGAATCACAGGTGTTTGCCAATCGAGACCCCGGCCTGTGTATCCTTTAGTACAGAAATACTGTTAAGGTTTGAGAGTTTTCATGTTACTTTTTTAATTTTTAGTGTTTGCATACAGTATGTTTGACAGCTGTCTCCAAAGTGATTTATTCAATAGTACAATATTATTTGTATAAGACAAGTATTAAAAGAAATTTTTTTTTAAAATTTGATTAAAGAATGTATAAGTTGCTGATGCTCAGAAAGTCCCTGAATTCCATTAAATTTATCTCCTTTGTGTGGATGCCGTGATGGTGTGTGGGTGTAGGAGTGCAGAAAGGGTGTGCTGGCAGATCTCAGCAGATCTAGAAATTGATCTTGGATCTGTAATTTTGCAGAGACTGATGATGTGGAGCCTTGGAGGTGTTTGTGTAAGATTTTGCAAAACTGAACTTTGTTTCTCTGAGTTCTTTCCCATCTCTGGAGGTCACTGTTCCTCAGTGCCATTGAATCATTTATCACCAGGAAGAACCTTTAGAATTGTGTAGGTTGCAACTGTTAAATCTGACATCAAAGTCTGAACTGAATTTTGGATTTTGTGGTCTGAACTTTTTTTCTGGATTTTTTTTTTTAAGGATGTTAACTGGTCAGAGAATTTCTAGTTAATATTAATTTATTGATAAATTAGTTTTAATATGTCCCTTTGAAAATTCTGAAGAGGAGGAAGAAAAGAATGTTCGTGTTAAACTTTAGAGTTTGAAACAGAACTTCTGGCACTTTCTCACCATTCAGGTTTCTGGGAAAAGCCATTGCACATGTACAGTTGGGAAGAAGCTTGGCTGATTTAGCACATGACTGTTAATGACAGGAAGTCGGGGTGCAGAGTATAAAGGTAAAACTCTCGCATCTGCTGTTACATGTTGTTAACTCCCTCAGCAGACATTAAATCATTTCAAGTACAATAATAGTGTGGGAGGTAAATTAACTAACCATTAACAATCTTATAAATACACAATTAACATGCCAACATTTATATGACACATTGATGGGGCAGCAGTAATTTTTGATTGGGAGTTTGCAGACCTTTCCAGTGCCTGAGGCTGTTGCTTATTTAAACAAGTTTTTACCGCTTGCAGGTACGTGTGGCCTTTCCTAATCAGCCAAGTAGAAAGAATTCAGTTTCAGGAACATTCTCAATGCACATTTTGGAATAGCTGTGCACTGTGGTTGTGTCTGTGCTCTCCAGCCACACCACACTGGTCACACTGGTCACACTGGTGCAGCGTCAGGGCCTCGAGCACATCAACGATACCTTCGAGTGGGACATTTCCTTGTGGCCTCTCCCACCAGGGACAGTAAGGGGACCTTTCAGGAGCAGCCCTACTTACTCTGATGGAAAGAGTCAGAAAATTAAAAATAGAGCATGGAGTCACAGCGCTGCCAAGGCTGGCAGGAGCCTCTGGGGATCCCATCCAACTCCCAGCTCCAGGCAGGACCAGCGAGGCTCTGGGCCATGCCCAGTTGGGCTTTGAGGGTCTCCAAGGATCCTGCTGGAGTGAATTTCACTAATAGCATAATTTATTACAATGTATGGTAGCAGTAGTATATTAATAACCGGCAGCATGTCAGGTTTATTTCTCTACCATTCCTTTATTGAATTCCTTCTCGCTGTTGGGTCTGTTGTTAAATATATTACTTCTGAACTTGTCTATATTTTTGAAAGCAGAAAGGGGACAGTCTCTCAAAAAAAAAAAAAAAACACAACAGTATTTGTGGCCAAGGGAGGAGAAAAAAAGAGTCTAAAATTCTCAAGGCTGTAAGTCTCTATTTATTGAGTGTTGTAATTAGAAGATGTCGATGCTTGCTGTGGGGAGGACACATCTAGGAATGGTGGGTTTGCAATTTACAACACACCTTCACAATTTGCTTTTGTCATGGTTAGATGAGTGTCCAAATAAAGGTTTACTTTTGCTCCCAACTGTTTAAATGCCAAAGCTGCTCTCTAGGCCTCTCTGTGTTAACACACCTTTCCATACACCTTTCCCCTTGGACGTGTACAGAGGAGATGGTGAAATGTGTTTGCTGCTCCTGGAACAAGCTTGGCTGGTCCTTTCTTCCCCTTCCCTCTGTTAGAATGTGCTAGGAGAAGAGCAGGCTACCTTTACTAGATTTTCATGGGATGTGGCTTTGTATGATTGAAACATTCCTTTTCCTGTGGTATTTTCTTTTTGCTGACAGCAGTTTTGCAAGGACAGGGGACTGTGGTGTTTCTGAGCTCAAAATCCCAAACACACACACTGAGCTCTGTAGCCAGGTTAAAGTGTTTTTCTCTGGTTAGAAAGGCAGTGGGGGTTTTGAACTTCTGGAATTTACATCTAGTCTTGCCCTGTGTGTGAGCTCAGACCGAGCCCCCCTGGCCTCCTCCCCTCAGGTGGAGGGGTCTCCATTGAGCTCCATTGAGCTGCCTGTGGCTCTGCTTGGATCCTGCTGGTCCTGCTGCCTGGGTTTGCTGGGCCTGGTGCTCCTGAAGCTAGTCACCGATGGACTCCCTGCCTGAACAGGAGGAATTGCTTTTTTTCTTTTCAGTTTATTTTCAGCAGGTCATTTTTTGATCCAGCTCACAGCTCCACAAGCTCTGGTGCCAGCTTTGGGAGGTGGCAGAATTCCTGGAGCAGGGCCAGGCAGGGCATGGGGTTGCCCCTTTCCAGAGTTAGCCCAGGCTTGAATTAAACTGACATAACTACAAATCCACAGCTGCAGAAAATCAGATAAGAGTGTGAACGTGGTTTGGGTTTTGTGGTTTGGGGTTTTTTTCCTTTTTGCCCTCTATTTTGTTTCGTAAGGCCGCTTGAGTGTTCTGAATGAAATATTTTAGGTAAGTGGCAATTACTGTTGTTAAAGTGCTTTAGAGCTCAGGCATGTGGTATTTGGTCACAGAGCTTTCTCTGTGTTACAGCAGTTGCCCTGTGTGAAGCACCATGCAGCAGCAGATGTTCAATATTCTGCCCTGAGACACTAATCTCTTCGTGTTTGAAGTTTTTCCTGGAAATAGAAAAACTGAAAAGGGTCTGTAATAAGGTAGTGAAAGAGTTGGTGTGTAGAGGCAGAAGAAAATCAGTAACACAGTTATTTATGATGGGTAGAAAGAATTCCAAACCCCTTGTCTGGTTTTGTAAATTGATTAGTTGGAATGGGCAGATGTTTCTGGTGTGTATTTTCTCGCTGTCCTCCTATGTGTAGTACTTGGAGTATTTTGCCTTATAGCAATTATGTGTTGTAGGGTACTGAGACCTGTCTGTAGGTGTCTGTTGTGTTCTGTTGTCCTGGGACTCGGGTTTCAGGCTGTCCTCCAAGCCCACTCTTCCTTAATTGGATCTCAACAACCAGTGTAACTTAAGTAGACTGGAGCAGAATGCAAATAATTCACCCTGAGTCAGTCAGGGTTTGTGTATCCCAAATAACCTGCTGGAATCAGGGGTTGAGCTATTTGTGTTTGGGGTTTTTTTCCTAAAATGCTGCGTGCATTGTTTTGTAGGTACGAGTGTCCATGAAACAAGATGGAGAGGAGATAGTACAGTGAAGTGGGGGGCTTGAGGACAGAATGGCTTTCCTGGACAACCCGACCATCATCCTCGCTCACATCCGGCAGTCGCACGTGACCAGCGATGACACGGGAATGTGTGAGATGGTCCTCATCGACCACGACGTTGACCTGGAGAAGTTCAATCCCTCGTCAGCATATGGGGATAATGGGTCAGAACCGCAGGGGAGCAACGGGGACACTCAGGGCTATGTATATTCCCAATCAGTCGATATTACCTCAAGCTGGGACTTCGGGATCAGAAGACGATCAAACACAGGTAAGGGGTGTTGGCAGCAGCAGCAGCCTTTGTGTTCAGTCTCCTAGTCTGGCTCGTGTGGATAAATCAGAGCGTGACTGGCTTGGTGTCTGTCAAACTTCTCCTTTTGTAATGTCGAGGCCCTTTTGTAGAAGGACACATAATGATTCAGTTACTTTACTGTGCTGTCACCTGAGCTTTAATTGCTGTTTTACCTATTCCTGTACAGAGGAACATTGAGTTAGTCAGTTTTATATATTAAAAAAAATCAAGTTGTAAAAGACATCAAATCTAAATCCAAAGTACACGAACAGCCTTTGATATTTCTATTGTTACTGTCTGGAGGGGTGTTAACTTTTGAACAGGATAGTTATTTTCTGAGAAAAAGTCTACCTAGTGAGGCATCAAATGTATCTGTTATAAAAGAGAGGAATGAAGTTTGATGTGAGCCAGTGAAGGGAATGATTTGTCTGTATTTTGTCTCCTGACATTTTATTTCTGAGAAAAACCTTGAGCTAGGGTTTAAGCTACCAAATTAGAAAGTTTAAGGGTGAATACCTTTGCAAAATATGCTCAGTCTGTCATGACTGGCAGAAAGCTGCCCCATCTGGTGTTTTATATCAGGGATATCCAGACTTCTACTTAGACCTGAGGAATATTATGAACAGGCATTCTGTGATGTAAAATACAGATGAGAAGGTTGGTGTAGGGTGGTCAGTACTGAGCTCTTTTTTCTGTGTTTCAGTATATCTTTTTCCAAATGGTTTCTGCAGGTATTATAACACCACCTAGAGCTCAGAAAGCACCTCTGTGCTCTGGCTTGCCAGGGAATGTGTGCGGTGTTGGAGAGACTGAAATGCCTTTTACAAGAAGGAAGTTGTCAAAAATTCCAGGAAAGCCAGGGCAGCAGAGAGTGAGATTTGGAAACAGGCTGAGTTCCAGCCCAAAGTGCCAGGAAGGCCTGGTGGGAATGCAGGGTGCCAGGCTGCCAGTGCTCCTGGGACTGGGAGAGTTCCCTGGATGGTGGAACTCGTGAGGAAGGAGAGGCAAAGTTTGAAGTTTTATAGAATTGCTTCAAAAACATAACTCTGAAGGATTATTTTGCCAAGGGAGCAGAGCATTTGAATTATGGATTGAAGCCATTTCAGGTGCCAACTGGGGGCATATTCTAAAGTCGTGGCTGAGACACTAAGGGAGAGGATTTTCTGCCTCTTCCCCTGGCATGGCAGGTGGAGGCTGGTCTGTGTGAGGCATTGGGTGTGGGAGAGCAGCAAACTCTGGGTCCTCTGGTGAGGAGGAACAAAGGCTCAGCTCATACTGACAGTTACTGAAGCCACAGTGGCATTTGGTCAGTGACGTTGTTCACACCTAAAGCTTTCTTAAATAATTCACATTTCTAGTAGGTGCTGATCATTCCTTCTAGTTTGGTGTTGCTGTGGCACAGCCCCACAGTACATGGTTGTCTGTGGGCAGCTGTAGGTGGAAGAAGAGGATGGAGTCAGTGAAGATGGTGACTGTGCTTACGTACATTTGTTTTGACAAGGGGTGAAAATATCAAACAGGGTACAAATAAGCCTTATTCTTCCTTCTAGTGTGCAGTTTTTCCTTTATCCCTTGTTTACATGTTGATCTAACAGATCTTTTATGATGGCCTGTTTGGAAAGAAAGGCTTTTGGAAGGTAATTTTGAGTTACAGTCTGGACAATAACTGAAAAAATGTGGGGTTTTTTTCTTTATATTTTTCTTTATATATATGAAATATCTATGCTACAACAGTGTTTTCCCAATATTTAAACTTATGAGGAGACATACTTTTCTTATTTCTTTAAGAGGAAGCTACCTAGAGGTATTCAGGTTATCATATCGTGTTGACTTAAATGGGAGATACTTATCAAAGTCCCCATTTGTGTTTGTACCTTAAACTGCCTGTTACAGCTGTTAAACCTCAAAGGAGTATTTTTTCTCAGTTCCCTGGTTGAGAGTTTTTATGGGGGCAAAAACCCCCCTATTTTTGTGTCCACAATTCAGTTTAAAGACTTAAATGCAAAAGAATAACAACAGAAGGGATAGAAAATATTTATTAATTTTTTTCTAATTGCTGGAAGGGCTCAAATCGTATCTAAAAATCATCAGAGTAATTTAGCATTTTAGAATCCCTTCTGCAAACCCATTTTAGTTAATGAATTATCTCAATACATCAAAATTGCTAACATCTCCAGCAAATTGTTTCCTTCAGGGGTCAGCATTGTTAGTTCTACTTTCCAGTCTAATCTGCTTATTTTGAGTGGACCCTTGGTGACACCAGTGCTCATCTTGGGGTCATTGTCTTGGCTGGCCTCCATCAGGTTTGTTCCCCAAGGAAGCTCTTTCTGTTAACAAGAAGGTGATTTAAGTTGTTGTCTGGTACTGTGGGCTGCAAGTTCTTTGGTGTCAGAACTATTTGGGGCTTTTCTTCCAACCATATTTTGAAGATGGAGTCAAAATATACGTAAAGAAATATTATATTCATTTTAGGATTTGACTAATGTTGTGAAGATACAAATCATTTATTTTACTACCTATAAACTGTTTCAGCCCACTGAAGAAAAAGCTGTGCTAATTTATATCGCTTTGACATTTTATAATTTTCATGATTTTTAGATAAAGGATTTTATATTTAAAACTTTAATAGTCTAGTCTGAGTTCATTTATCTTTAATTTTTGAAACGGGTAGAGTAATTCATAACAGTAATTTTATTCCTGTAATGTAATATTCACTTCAGTTCATTTGTGCATTAAAATTCCTTTAAGACCGTTATTAATGATTTATATAATGAAATGTCATATTAATCACAGAAGTTTTCACATTTTATTATTCTCTTCCATGTTAATACTATCTTTATGATCTCTATTAATGTTTTATATCCTCTAATTTCAATTATAAATCAAGAACATTTTCATGTTTTTGTTGGTATTTGCTTTTCAGGGGTGCCACCTTTAAAATTTTATGACTTTTTCCCCTACACATGCAGTATAAAACATCTTTATTCATATAAAGGTAGTTAATTATGTCTTTGTTTATAGTAAACTTTCATTGACAAACTTATAGTTGTAATATTTCTTTTCAAGCTCAGAGACTAGAACGTCTGCGGAAAGAGAGACAAAATCAAATAAAATGCAAAAACGTTCAATGGAAAGACAGAAATACTTCTTGCTCAGGTAAAAGAAAAGGTCTTCTATTTTGCTACTGGTTTTATTTCTGCCTTCCGTGGGTGCCACGTTTGCAGTGTGTAGTTTTCCCTGCAGCTTTCCAAGCCCAGGAGATCCCAGTTCCTGGGGTGCTCTCCGGGGCCAGGACGTTCCACGGTGTTAACAAAGGCAAAGGGAAGGAGAAAATGTTAGAAACCCGGTTTGTCTGAAGTCCTTGGAGTGGCTGCTTTGTCTCTGGCACTCTGAGGTGTCACCCTGGGGTCTGTGCTCTCTCATCCCTCACATCAGCTGCTCCTCGGGCGGGTGCTGGCCCAGGGAGGGGACCTGGGGGTGGCAGAGCCCTCGGTGTCACCTGGGGGTGAGGGGACAGGACTCTGCTCCAGGGGCAGTGCTTGGCAGGTGTCTGCATTCCAAGTGCAGGATCAGCATCCCCAGGTGGCTTTCCAGCCATCCCCAGTGGTGTTGGTGCACAGGGTGCGATGAAGGATTTTGTGGAGTTTATTTCTATGGAATATTTTTGTAGTTACTTTTTCAGATAGGGCGAAAATCCGTAGAAATAACGAGTGTATATATGATCTACTTAAATGCAAGCATAATAAATGCTGCCTTAGCTTATCTGGCCTTTCCTTGGTAAAACTATTATCAGTGATTTCTCCAAAAATATTTGATTCTTTTTTTTTAATTATATAATTAGGTATTTGTGACTGGATGTTCTACATAGTTTAAACTGTAATATATGAAATTAAAAATCTGTCTGAATTCTCCTATTTTAGAGCTCAGGCTAGTCTCTATTTCTGTTGTGTTTGACACACATTGAAACCTTTGTATGGTCTGTCATGCCTACTTCTTTCAAAATTTGTGTATATCTTAATGAGGTCCCTCTGTAATCTCCTTTTTTTGCCTAAATCCTCATATCTCCCTGGCTGTCATTTGCAGAACCTTCTCCAGCACTATAATATCTTTTTCAGAGGAGTGAACAAAGCTGCTCACATGAGCAGCACAGTTGCACTAATCCTTAATTCAGTGTTCAGCTGTGGTGGATACCCCTGTTAATGCATTCTGAAATGTTTTTGCCTTTCTCCTTCTGTGAGCAGAGTTGTAGGTTTTAAAGGTTAATCTACCATAACCTCCAACTCTTTGCTCAATATTTTATAGCATTTGCCCAATGATGATGCAATTCTCTCTTTCCCTCTATCCTGGTTGCTGTCCCTGCACACTGACCTGACTCACACTCAGGTTCCTGCAGAGTCTTTGCCCCTCGTGCCATCCCATTCCTGTGGGCTTCTCCATCACACCTCATTCCTTTATGTGCTGCCCTGCAGACAGACATCATCTGGCCCCAGCAGTGAGAGTTGTCCCCTCTGAGGAATGTGCTGGGGTTGCAGGCAAATAGATCAGTGCCTGCCTGCTGCAGAACAGATTTAAATAAAAAAATAAGTTATGTAGAAACTCCAGGCACTCGGGGTCTGCTGGCAGAGTTGAGCCTGTGGTTGACAGTGTGCAAACCAAAAGGATGCTGTTATGTCATGTGTCACTTGTTGTGGGGATGCCTCACTGTAGGGAGAAAGTCTCACAAGCATTCCTGCTCTCCTACAGGGGGGTGTGTGGCCATCATTGGAGCCATCTGGCAATTGAGTATTTTTTGTGATTCCTATTTCTTATTACTGTGTTCAGAAACAAAAGTACCCAAACCAGGGTTAAGGGAAGTGAGAGACCAGTAATTTTGTATGTGGTAATGAGGAGGAAAAGACTATTTATCTACTGCTCCTGTGTTTGCCTGTGCCATGAGACAGGCTGACTGTTGTGCCAGGGTGGGTGAGAAGGATAAGGTGGCAGTGGTGTGTGAATTGGAAAGGAAAGCCTCCATGCCTTTGGAGTTGGTCAGGGGGTTATCACATACAGGGACATTTCAGGGAGGGGGACTGTTCTGCTGTGCCCCAGATCCTGTCACCTTCCCGTGCATCAGTTTTTCAGTAAAACAGAAAGAATGTTTTGGCTTCATGCAGTGAAGAGATCAAATCATGTCAGTAAAGAATCTGGGTCCTGAATCACAGAATAGCTGGAGCTGGAAGGGATCTCTGGAGATCAGCCAGTCCAGCACCCTGGAAGGCAGAGTCACCAGAGCAGGTGACACAGGAGTGTGTGCAGATGGGTTTGGAATGTCTCCAGAGAGGGAGACTCCACACCCCCCCTGGGCACCTGTTCCAGCTCTGCCACCCTCCAGGGAAAGAAGTTCTTCCTCATGTTGAGGTGGAACTTCTTGTGGTTTAGTTTGTGGCCTTTTCTCCTTGTCCTGTTGCTGGGCACCACCAAAAAGAGTCTGGCACCATCCTCCTGAAATGTAAACCAAATACAGATATGCATGCAAAGGTTACTCCTTTTTATAAAGCACTGTGTACTTTCAGATGAAAGGCATTGCATTTATATCTGACGTAGGTTCATTTCAGAGCATATAAAATGCAAATTAACAATGTATCGAGGGAATCTTTCCCAAGCCTTGCACTCAGCCTGTACAGAGTAGCTCCTGTAGCCAACACACTCACCAAAGCTGGAAAATCCATATAGCATAGTCTAAAATTTCCTTAGAGACAGGAGATAAAAAGCTTGCTTTTACACTTGAACCAGTAAAACCATTATAATGGGTTCCAAGGTCCTTTCCAAATGCCCAAAAAATATCAGTTGAAGATAATACTCCAGCATAATGATAATTGAGATTTTAAAAAAAAAAACAACAACAAAACAAAACAAATAGGTATTAGAGCTTGTTACCAAAAAACCCCAACCCAACGGGGTAAAAGTGGCCACATTTAAAGGGATTAAATAAAGCTTTTTTGGTTAATTGCAGCCTCTCACAAGCCTCTTGGGGATCTCTCAGTGCCAGTATTTAGCACCTCTGCCAACTGCCTGAATTTTCAGGCAATCTGCTGATAAAAATAAACTGAGCTTTTGACTAGTTATCATTTGACAAGTTTTAATTTTGCACTCTAAGAAATAAACCAACTCCCTGCAGACCAATTCCCAGGTCATTCCACCTTGGGAGCGGGTCCCTTCCAACTCCACGTGTTCTGTGGTTTCCCTGGAGCAGCAGGATGGAAATCTGTGAGCTGTGAGGGAATCCAAGTGCAGGAGGTCGGGCTGGGCGAGCTGGTGTTGGTTCTCAGGCAGTGATTGATGGAGGCTGGGGGCTCTTGGTTCCTGGAGCAGATGTGGGAAACCTTGTCCAGGTTCAGTCCCAGTCCCTTGCAGATGAGACCTGCTGGTACTGATGTACTGAACCACCCCAGGCTCTGTCCTGATTTTATAGAGGCCATGTAACATAAGAAGCCCTAATTTTTAGGGTTTTTTGAAAGTATGCCTGTAAATTTGGAATTAAGTTGTTGCTGGAAATTCAGCTTGTCCAAGAATTTTATGAGCCTTCACAGACCACACAAAAAACTCATGAACTCACATCCCCTTTGTTTTTAGAAAGCTTTTTTTGTTTTTATTGTTCAGACTGTTGGTCTGGAATGGTGGTTTCAGGTTTGACATTTTTTTAAGGGGAGGCCATATCCAATCTACCATGAGAAGTAAAACCTGCAGAAATGGTTGGTTTGGCTGAGATGCAGTGCCCAGCCTGGTGCTGGCAGCACAGTGACATTATAGTGCCTTGTGGGGCAGTGTGATCCTGTCCTGTGGTGTGACCAATGTCACATGTTACAGGCCCAGTTTGAACTGCTTTTGCATGGTGTGTCATAGTTCTTTTCCAGAGTATTTCCTATTCATTTAGGAAGAGGTAGGCAAGCAGAAAGACAAGGAATGTGTCATTCTCTTGATTTTTATCTTGACTCAAATGGAACTTATACTGGTCTGTTCTATTCTCTGTATGGGAAAAATTCATCTTTTCCTCAGCCTAAACAGTAGCCTTGTTCAAACTTCTTAATGGTTTCATATCTTTGGGCTATGAAACAATGGTGGTAGATCCTGCCCTGCTGAAGCATTTGTTGTTTTATATATTTTATTTTGTGCTCCCTTTTATGATATTATCTCTCTGTGGTAAGAGCAGCCTCTGTACATCTCCTCATGCAGCACCTCTAATCTCTTTTCTGATCTGCAGCCGAGGAGCTGAGCTCCCTGTTTGAAAAAAAGAATTTCCGCGTGAGATCGCCGTGCTCTGGGAAGCAATCCATCCTGTCTGTGCGGCTGGAGCAGTGTCCCCTGCAGCTCAACAACCCCTTCAACGAGTACTCCAAATTCGACGGCAAGGTCAGTGCCCCGGGGGTTTTTATCTCAGGTCCAGGGCCCCCTGCCCTGACAGTGCCAGGCCTGGGGCAGTGCCCTGTGCACTGACTTGTGCAGACTCTAATTAGGCTTCATAGCAGCCCACCAGGTATTGCAGGTGGTTATCTGGGACCATGCAAATGTAGCAGTTCCAGGTTTGGTGGGACCATTTCTCCCCTTTCCATTACAAAATTCTGGCCTTAGCATTAGGCTTCCTTACCTTGCTGTTCCCTTCTCCAGCAGGTTAGTGAGGTGCACCTTTAGTGTGGCAGAGTCATGGGACATCTCTCTACAGCTGATGGTGAGACCCTTTGTATAAATGATTGGTTATTTGGCATTTAAACAAACCTGTTCTGGCTATCCACATCAGAGCACTTGCTGGATATTCCATGATTTGTGTCTTCATCCTCAAAGTGCTCCAGTGAGAGTGGGAAAAGCCTCTGTCTGTTTTGAGGGTGGAAAACTGAAGCATCAATAGGTCACTGTCTGGGGCAGAAGGAAGCACTAATCGATGTGTTTCTGCACGAGAGCTCATTTGTGTAACACGGGGAGAGATTGGCTGTAAACCTGGTAGGTCAGTTCATTCCTTGGCTACATCCAGTTCAGGACATGGATCTGATATCACTCAGTAGTGGATAACTATCTTCCCTGTACTCCATATTGTGAAATATTTTTCTCTGTCATCAGCTCCAGAAACTGAAATATAAACGTTGGTGTGATGGATCAGTGTCGTATTGTTCCAAAACAATTATAAATACTGCACAGATCTGTTTTCTGCTGGATTTGTTTGTGGAATCTCCTGTGGGAGGATGAAGTTTGAGCTTCATTACCATTGTGATGGAAGAATTTTATATTCTGTTGAATATTCTTGAAGTGGAAAGTCAGATCTGTAATTCCGCTGGAATATCTAGGAGTATCGGGAATATTTGGGAAATGGTAACCTTTGAACTGTGAAGTCCATGTAGCAAAAGCTCCTCTGTTGTGATTTTGTACTTATTAGCATATAGCAGTTAGTGCTGACTAAGGTTTTCACAGTTCCTGGCCTCACTGGTGGGTGACAGCAGCACTCCCATGTTGACAGCAATGAGAGACTGTTTTTCTAAACTCCAGTTTTGCTGTTCTTGTGCCACAAAATTTCAGTTGGGCAAGCATTTAATTGTGCTTCCAGCAGGTGTGCACAGAGGAAGTAAAAATAGAATACTTCTGTATTAAGAGTATTGTAATTCAGTCATGTCCAAGTCTTGTTTCTCGGAAACCTGAGGAATTTTGAGGCATTTTTCCTTCTCTCTTTGACAGTCCAAGCTAATTTGTACTGTGTTAATAGAAATTGTAGTTGACTATAATGAACACCTTAATTTTCCCGTATTCAAATCAGATACTTTTAGCAGGAGTTTAGTCCATTGGAAGGGAGTTGCATTCTACATGTTAGTTTGAGATATTAATGAGATACCTCAGTGTCACTCAATTTGTGATCTACAAATCAAAATACCTTCTCCACATTCCAAAATACTTGAATGGGCATTTTGTTGGAGTATAATCTCACTGTAGTAGTTTTCACACCATAGTTTATATTACTCTGGTTAAGTGTGTCAATAGTTTGCTTACAAAATTTATTCGCTATACTTCTGTATGTATTGTCTAATTTAAATACTTGGTTGTTCATCTGAGATAGAGAAGAAACATAGTACAATTGTGAGTTATTTTACTTCAGTTCTGCAGTATTTTCAGACATTAATACAGAACCAAAAACATTGAGATTTTAAAAATTATTTTTAATGGAATATTGTAGGTCTCATATTTATTTTTATTGATAGTGGATGAGCAGTTTTTCACAGAAATACAATTCTTTCAGGGAATAGTGCATGACTTATTTACATAATTAACAGAGCTGCATATCTCTGGGGGAAATGATCCATAATTGGGGAGAGGCGGGGGGGTGAGGAGGGGCTGGGGGCCTAATTAAACATGTCTTAAAAACACCCTACTTAATTATGTATTTACTCAGGGGATCACAGTGGCTCTGAAATCTTTACAGCTGTAAGCAGGCCCTTGGTTTATGCACAGTTGGGTTTGGTAGTGCAGGTTCCAGGGTGTTCAGTAACTCTCATTTTTGGTGTGTGGGTGAAGCAGAGCTCAGTGTTGCTGTGTCCAGCTCTTTGTCCCTGTCTGTGCTCCTCGTGCTGGCTGCTTCCACTGCTTTCACTTACCACTGACTCGGGTCCCTGACTGACCTGGAGTAGAACAAACCCTCCTCAGGGGCCTTCCTCCCTGCCCCCCAACATCTGATGTGTTGTTTTCAGCTTTCCAGTTCAAATCAGAACACCCTGGGAGCTGTGATAGCAGCCAGGACAGTGTAGTCAGTGCTTACATCCTGCAGGTGTTTTCTGCCAGATTTAGTGTCTTTTTCATAACCACTTCTGTGATTTTATGAAATAGTAAAATTTTAAAGCACTCTAATTTCTTCCTGTCCTGATCAGTTCATCCATTATCAAAACAGTAGAGAATATTTCTTATGAAATGCAACTACAATGGAGGCATTCTAAGCAGCTCAAAAATTCACACAGTTTGCCTCACCACTACTCAGGACAGATCTGTGGATTCCTGTACATTGTAAAACTTCAGCTCTTAACTAAAGCCATACATAGAGTAAATAACAAAAGCCACAGTAAAATAAAAAAGCACACAGTAACTACTCTTCACTCTTTCTTCAAGTTTTTCCTTAAAAGAGTTAAAGTAAACCTCAGCTCTGGACCTGTTTGCATGTTTTGTAAAGCACGTGGGTTGTACATCTTGGTTAATAAATCTTGTAAACTCTTCCCAGGAATATTGTATGAAAAGAACCTTTAATTCTTTAAAATTTCTACTTTCATGGCTAGTTGCAAATGGAGTTGGAAGAAAATCTGGCTTTTCTGAACTTATGGAGTTCTGTAGGTTTGCTTGACTACTGGAGATAATTTAAAAAAAAAATTGGTCCATGTAATTTTTGACTGGACAGATGCTAAAAATCCTATTGTGAGGAATGTATTGCTACAAGGTTTCTGGTGGCTAATTTTGGTAATGGGTTAAAAACCAACAATTTCTCTTGTAGCAACTGTTTTAAAAATGATGCTGTAGCAAGCATGGGGGAAGGGATAATTCATGAGTGCTAATTGCTAGGCTGTTAATTTTCGTAAGTGTTGATAGAAGCAGTTCCTTAAATTAAACTTTGTTTAAAATGTATCAGGGGAAATATTCCACAATGTCGGGCCCGAAGTGAAAATTAATATGAATGCTGTGGCAATTAACACGTACTGGTTAATAGCTTTTAGCAGCATTTTGGGATGATAGTCCTTAAATACATTTTTGCATGCTGCTCTTGTTTCAGTCTTGTTTGACTGTATGCTGCATAATCATGAACAAATGTTTTGCACAATCCCCAGTATTAAATAGTTTTACTCAAAGAAAGTAGATAAAGAACTTAAGAAGAAGCAATACTGTTTTAATTAATATGGAAAATGTGTAAAATAATTAATCCAGGATTAAGATCTCTGTGTGGAAAAAAAGCATTTTTTTATTGAAATGTTTTGCCCCTAAGCTGAGTTGAATGATCCTCATTTGAATCTGAAATAAGTTTGCATAGGGGTTGTTTTTAAAGTATTGGCTTATTCTGCCAGTTGTAGTAGTTTAAGTACCACCTGCACTCTAGTAAGACACTTGAAATAAAGATTTTTATAGTGTTATCACTCGTGTAAGGTAATATATATGTTAACATATGTGATATAAAAATGCAGGTTCAGTATTTAGAATCATGGAATCATTAAGGTTTGAAAAGACCTTTAAGATCATCATGTCCAGCCATCAGCCCAGCACCACGTCCGTGCTCACCACTGACCCGTGTCCCCAAGTGCCACATCCACACATCCTTTAAACCCCTCCAGGGCAGGGGTTCCACCACAGCCCGGGGCAGCTGTGCCAGTGCTTCACAACCCTTTCCAGGAAGAATTTGTTTCTAACCTAAACCTCCTGTGGTGCAACTTGAGGCCCTTTCCTCTCATGCTGTTGCTGGTTGCCTGGGAGAAGATACCAATCCCCCCCTGCTCTCCCCTCCTCTCAGACAGTTGCAGGGGGCACTGAGGTTTCCCTGAGCCTTGTCTGGCTGACCCTGGATTTGTGCTGGGAAGCTCCTGCAGTGGCTGTGCTGGGCAGTGGTGCTGAGCCCTCCTGGGCCCTGGGCCACCGGCCTGGCCTCGGGGGGAGGAGATTGCTGTTCTGCTGAAATCCAAGCAGTCCTTCCCTTTGGTTTTTGGTTGCATTTCATCTGGATTTCAGTTTGCTCTGCTTTGGCCTCTGGGGCTGTGCCTGTCCCTGCCCCTGTGCCCGTGTTTGGGCAGGGCCAGCGTGTGGCTCTGTGTGGTCACTGTGCTGCCCCGTTGGTCAGCGTGTGGCTCCCTGTGGTCAGTGAGCTGCTTCACGTGGTCACTGTGCTGCTTTGTGTGGTCAGTGCACTGCTTCAGCAGGGTCAGTGTGCAGCCCCCTGTGGTCACTGTGCAGCCCCCTGTGGTCACTGTGCAGCCCCCTGTGGTCACTGTGCAGCCCCCTGTGGTCACTGTGCAGCCCCCTGTGGTCACTGTGCAGCCCCCTGTGGTCACTGTGCAGCCCCTGTGGTCACTGTGCAGCCCCTGTGGTCACTGTGCAGCCCCTGTGGTCACTGTGCTGCTTGGTGTGGTCACTGTGCCTCTGTGCAGCCGTCTGGCAGCAGAGGACAATGGGCAGACCCAGGGGTGCCGGTCGGGGTGAGCAGCCTCAGAGTGGGTGTTTGTGAACAGAGGCTGCTGCTTTTGCTCAGCCCAGTTTAAGGTCTTCACTGCAGGTGTCCAGGCACATGTGATGGGATGTGCTTTCCCTTTGGTGCCTGGCAGCTCCCTGGGGCAGTTCTCACCCAGCTGGGGAAGTGGGGAGGTGAATCTCCCCTAACACCGGGACTCTCGGCTCTGGTGACGTGTGTCACTCATGATGTGGGGTTTCAGAACTCTTTCTTGTGTGTCATCACATGCTCTGCTGTACAGGGGTGATTGCAGTAATGCTTTTGTTAAGCTGAAGATTCTTAGCTGAAAAGTTACCACTTTCTAAAGTAGATCATCTTTCATAATACATGGTTAGCACGAGTCGTGCTGATGGCTGAGGTGCAGTTCAGAGAAGACCCCTCTCTTGGGAATGCCAGATTGGTTCTGTCAAAGCTGTGATCATTTTGGTTCCTGATCAGTCACTTTCCTGTTCCTTTGCCCCTGCATATTCTGTGGGGTTTGCTGGGCAGAGAGAAGCCCCATGAGGGAC